>NC_041744.1:17053688-17295608 GCF_004115215.2 Ornithorhynchus anatinus
ATGTGTTTCTGTGCAGAGCACTGTAGTAAATGCTTGGGAGATTACAATACAACAGAGTTGGTCGACGCATTCCCAGCCCACAAGTGTCCTCTCCCTGCTGATCGTCCCCGGATTTTATACATGGGACAACTATTCCTGCTCCATCCCCGATCACACTAACCTCCTCCCAAGGTAAGCTCCTAGCTGTCCGTCACCTTTCCCCGTTCCTTCTCGACCCATGGCTCTCCCCCTTCCATCTAGAACGCTCCAGGCTACATCCCTTCTCATCTTCCGAACCTCCTCAAATGGCGCCTTCTCCAGAAGGCCATCCCTGATCGGTCCCCCTCCTTCCCAGTCATGCCATCTCCTCAGGCGCTTCGGGGCACTTGAGTTGATCTGTTCCCATCACTGCTGACTACACCAGGTCCCGCTGTCTCCAGAGCCTGCAACGTTGGTATTCTCTTCAAGTCTTCTCTCTTTTTCAGCTCTCACATTTAATCTGTCACCAAATCCTTTTGGTTTCTCCTCCACACTGTTTCTCAGATCCCACCCGTCCCTTTCCATCCCAACGGCCTCTCCAGGGGATAGGCACTCATCATCGCCTGGCCTGACAACCAAAGTAGCCTCCTCGCCGGCCTCCCTGCCAGCAGCTTCTTTCCCTCTCCAGTTTAAATTCACCACTGTCATTCGGGCAGTCTTTCTAAGCCGTCATTTTCCGTGTTTCCCTACTTCTCAGAAGTTCCGATCTTAAAACTTCTCAGAACACCCCTCTTCTTATCAAACAAATTCCTGGGCATAGGAATTCACCACCCCAGGCCCCCCTGGCCCCAGACCTCAGGGTCCCAGAGCCCCAGTGCCCCTTGGCTTACCCAAGCCCAAGTCCTCAAGTCCCCAGGACCTTCAGCTCTAGGCTTCCACAGTCCCAGGCCCCAATGCTCCCGGGCCCCTGACCATAATGGCCCAGAGCCCCAGAGCCCTTCGGCCTGACTCAGACCAAGGCCTAGCATCCCCAGGCCTCCGGGCCCCTCAGCCCCCTACAGCTCCAAGGCCCCAGGGCCCCCTACCTTACAGCTGAGAACGCGAGGGCTCTCTTGGAGGCAGGACTCGTGTGGGTGCCCGGTGAGTACCGAGAGCCAGACTCTCTCGGCTGACGCTTCTCAAGTGTGCTTCAGAGCACTTCCCGGGCCAGGCGCTTCATCCAAAAAGCACTTCTTGGTGGAGTCACTGCGAGGCAGTACAATACAGTACAGGGCAACGGTCAATGGAGAATGACCGAATGTGCTCCTCACTCAGTAGCTTTCAAACCCTCCCTTACCCTTTCCTCTGATGGCATTATCAGGGGACAGTTATTTGGCAGCCAAAATGAAGCCCCGCACCGAGGCAGAAGCTGGGGAAAGGGAGCTGGGAGTGGCCTCCGGGGCTTAGGCGAACGTGCCTCGGGATGGAGCCGGCACACTTTGAGGACGAGCCCCAACCCCTGACTCCTCCATCCTGAACTCTCCTTACTCGGCCCCATGCTCCCAGGCTCATAAGCCCAGCCAGATTTGGGCCGGGCCTTTCCCAGGGTAGGATTCTAAGCTTGGCGTCCACCTTTCAGGGCCCCCTCGTCACCCTGCAAAGGTGGATGTCTCAGACAGATGTTCATCCAAATCCTCCCTGAACCCCGACACGGGGCCAGGACCACTCAGACCAAGTTCTGTAACGTGGCAATCGTTAACAGAAACAGAGAAGAAGTGGCCGGCTGCTGAGTGGAAACAAACTTCAGAAACTGTCCCTCCTGGCCCTTCAAGGAGGATCGGGACTCGGTTCCACACCTGCGGCTTCACTCCAAGTCGGGAAGGGAGGAGGGCCTCTCTGAGGCAGCTCCACCTCCCTCGGGGAAAGGGCGATGACCCAATAGTGGCACCTTGGAGAGTTTATTTGGATGAGAATCTTTGGCTTTGGGGCTTTCTATCTCCACCGGACAGAAAACACCTCGCGGCCCACAGATGGCCGCCCGGGGAACGACCAAGACCCAGTTCAGGGCTCCGCCTGGCTCGGGTCCAGGAGGTCGATGCCCGGACTGGCTGACCGACGGTCCAGTGTGACATGGACACTGGGATTCAGGTCGGATGCAGACCCATCAGTGGCCCAGTCTAAGAATAACAAAATCAGGAAAAAGACAAAGACCCAAAGGAAACCAAGGCAGACATTCCAGCCCAGTCCAGGAGGAAAGGGAGAGGAAGCGAGGAGGAGATGACAATGGCGGCCAGACCCAAGGAGAAAGGGTGGGGTTGGACAGAGACATTCAGCCCGGCGGGAGAGTCCTGGATGGCCGGAGAAAGAAGAGGGGATTCTCCTCGGATAGGGGAGGGGACAAAGAAGGAAAGAGAACCAGGAAAGCTTAATTCACATCACCTGGAAACCCCCTTTTTTTTGGTATCTGTTAAGCACTCACTATGTGCCAGGCACTGTTCTAAGCTCTGGAGTATAATTAAGCTAATCAGGTTGGACACAGTCCCTGCCCCACATGGGACGCACGGTCTTAATCCGCGTTTCACAAATGAGAGAACTGAGGTCCAGAGAAGTGAAGTGACTTGCCGAGGGTCACACAGCAGACGAGTGGCAGAGCCGGGACTAGAATCCAGATCCGTTTGACACCTAAACCCACGGTCTCTCCACTAGGCCAGGCTACTTCTTTAAACCTGCAGGAAGTCATAGACAGACCTTAGAATGGAATCTATAGACGTTTCTAACCAGACCCACGGCCCCAGACAGACAATGGTAAAAACAGTGTGGATGACAAGATAAGCGCGTTTATTTGCTACTGAGAAATAGTCCCTCGATGACTGACTACAAGCAAGAGAGGCCTAGGATAGGAGACCCAAGTACCCTTTAGAGAGGAGGCATTTGGCTCGCTACCGGCGGATGGACTGATCTCATGAAATTCGTACATAGGCACGGTCTGCCGGTTTGTAGGTACACAGAGCCCGGAAGTTCATTAGGATGGGCGGTTGTAACAGAAACAACAAGGGGACGGGCACTGAAGGTGATGAGTAGATGCAGAGTAGAGGGATCGGGAGGATGTTTTAGAAGCGGGAGATTATGGGAGAGATGGTCCTGTCACCGGGAGACCACAGACACTCAGCAAGTCTGTCGGTAGAAGCCGGATGCGCAGCTTGGCCGGAAACAAAGGGAGTGGCGAGTTTGCACGGCAGAGCAAGTTGGGCGGCAGAAGCTGGATCCGTAACCCAGGGACGGGCGGCAGCCGGAACGGAAGGCAAGGGATCGGCAGCCACCGGAACCGTAGCCCAGGGACAGACGGGAGCCGGATCCGAAGCCCAGGGATCGGCAGACGCTGGACCCGTAGCCCAGGGGCCGGCAGGAGCTGAATCCAAAGCCTAGGGTTTGGCAGCCACTGGACCTGTAGATCGGGGACCGGCAGGACCCGGATCCAAAGGCCAGGGATCGATAGGATCCGGATCCGTAGCCCCGAGACCGGCGGCAGCTGGATCCGTAGCCCAGGGTTTGGAGGCCACTGGACCTGTAGGCCGGGGACTGGCAAGATCCGGATCCATAGCCCAGGGACTGACAGGATCCAGATCCGAAGCCCAGGGATCGACAGGATCCAGATCCGTACCCCACGGGTCGGCAGGAGCTGGATCTATAGCCCAGGGATCGACAGGATCCAGATCCGTACCCCACGGGTCGGCAGGAGCTGGATCTATAGCCCAGGGATCGACAGGATCCGGATCCGTAGCCCAGGGCCTGACGGGAGGCGGAACCAAAGCTCAGGGATCGGCAGATGCCAGATCCATAACCCGGGGATCGGAAGCTACTGGATCCGCAGCCCAGGGATCGGAAGCCCAGGGATCTGCCGAGCGTCACCTGGCGGGAGGCCATGGGGCGGAAGCACGGGTTCTGGCAGGGGATGGAGACGGAGCAGCCGGACCGACAGCTGAGGGACTGGCGGCAGGTCGCCTGGCAGGGATTGAAGGCATAGGCTTGCCCCGAGTAGGGGCCACAGACGTCGCTGCGGTATACAAGGTAGCCCGGGGCACATGAGCTGCCGAAGGAGGTCTGGAAGCGCGGGGAGCATCCAGTGGAGTGGGAAGAGAGGTTTCTGGAACAGCTGCTGTAAGACATGGCGTCTGAAGTCAGGCAGGTGACCGTGGAGGTGTCGCTAGGAGGTTGTGTGCGTCTGAGTGCGTCCACGATCCTGGACAGGGACGTTTATATCCCCTGAGCAGAGGGCGGGGGCCCTGCCCCATCACCATCTCCATCACCTCATTCACTGGCTTTCACAAGGAAACTCATTGCACCGCTGCTAATTGCAATTCAATGGGTCACCCGTCCCCGCCGTAAATACGCTTCCGTCCTTGCGATCGCGGGGCCGTGGGCCACGGAGGAGGACCGTGGGGCATCATCCTGCGAGCTGCGCTACCGGTCACCCTCCCTGCAGCGGGCGCTCCCTGGCCTGCATCACTCCCGTCCCGGGCTGACACCGTGGGAAGCTGCGGGAGCCTTTGCCACTCTGCCCCACGATGTCCTCCCAGACCTGGTTGCTAAGTAACATGGGCAGTGTGTGTGTTTGTGTGTGTACTCAGCGTATATCTGTTCAGGCATGTTAGCACCTCTCGTAAAGGATCCTCGGCACGTGTGGAGTCCAGTTTTGGTCACAGATAATACGTAGATTCTCTCAAATTTGCTTTAGGAATATCAACTCAGTCGCAGCCTGACCTGGCGATGTGAGTGTAATGTTGCCACGTTTTGGAGAAATTTCCCTCTGGGGTTCACAAGACGGCACAAACGGACAGGGGAGGACCCAACCCCGACGCCGGGATTGGGGAGGAGGTGCACTCTTGGAGCGGGCACTCGTTGAGGCAGGGCCAAGGCAAGCGCCAAGTTACACACCCAGCTCTCGGCAGCCAGGTTACGGGACATGAGAGGGGAACTCCATGGCTACTATAAGTCAGCCAGGTGGGAGCAAGGTCCCGGGGCCGATAGCAGAGTCATCCGGCCCCTGCGCTGCCCCCTCCGGTGGCCGGGGACGATGAACTCACCTCCCTGAGCCCCGAGAAGAACCCAGGAGCGGCTGGAACCCCGCGCTTTGGGCCTCGGCCTCTGCCCCGGGGAACAGTGAGCGGAAGTGATACGACAAGGAAGCGTAAACCTGGCCCGTGAACACCCGCGGTCTGTCATGGATCGTACAACTTCGGCCAGACCCGGGGGGAGACCGAGGGCCAGAGAGATCCATGTTAACCAGAGAACCAACAACCATAAGCTGGGACGGGACAACTAGCTCCACAAGGGCCACGGCCGAGAGCCGCAGACCCCCAGACGGACCCAAGACCTCCCCGCTCCTCCCCTGCTCCACATCCCAGTGGAAAAGATTCAGGAATGCCCAGAACGCGTAATCTCCAGTCACCTAACAATCTCTAGCTTTGACAACTCTGCAATTCCACTTTGCAACCGCAATCTCCTCACCCGCCTTCTCTCCCCTACGCTCCCTCCCCATAGATCCATTCTGTTCCCCCACAGCGATCTCTCCATTCACTTCAATTTTCCAGTCATCCTGTTCCATTTGGTCGCATAGGAAACGAGCGGAGGAGCTGAGACTAGAACCCAGGTCCTTCTGACTCCCAGGCCCGTGCTCTACCCACTAGGCCACGCTGCTTCTCTTTTGGACAAGAAGTGCTTAGTGCAGCCCACTGTATACAAGTGGCACCCAATATAGCGGTCCGCACACAGGAGACATTCAGTATCACACACTGCAAGCGGAAGGCACCCGGCACGTTGTTCTGCAAGCACTCGGCGCTCAGTCAACACTGTAGATGACAAGAGGTGGATGCTTGCGGAGGGTCTAAGGAATTCTACAAATACTAAACTCATCATTTTTATAAAGAGAGGAGAATAATAGGAATTGTCCAAGAAGCGGGCCCATCGGGGCTACCTACAGACCAGGGGAATGATCCAGATCCACACAGAGATCCAGAAGATTTTGGAACTGGTAAGACTCTCCCCAGATCCTCCTCATCCAGCGAAGAGACCCACCGCAGGTCGAGACCCCACGCCCCGCCGTGGACCACCCCTGAAAACCAGCCCGGAGAAGTCAAAACTAGCAAAAGACAAAGGGAATCCAGCTCAGATGCAGAATCAGTCATTTATTGCGAAAAAATAATGCCCCCTTTCCCTTCGGAAATGTCAAGATGCCAGGGACTCTGGGTAATTTCACTCGACATCGCCAGGTTGGGGCTCAGAGGCGGCTGGGTGTAGGGTGGGGCTGGGGAGGAATTCCCAGCCGTGCCAGGAAACTGCAGGTACCCAGGAAGCAGGGGTCAGGAACCAGCTAAGATGTTGCTGGGTGGATACACCCAGGCAGGAAAGTTGTGGAGGGTGAGAAGATCATGGAAACCAAAAAGTAGAGATAGCGATGCCACAGTTCAAACAGCTGTGGACTCTCAGCAGGTCGAACTTTAGAATCCGGAGGTTGATGGGGAGCAAGGTGACGGACGGTTTGCAGCAGCAACAAAAGATGGGCACCAGGAACTGGACCCATAGCCCAGGGATTGGCCACCACTAGATCCGCTATCCTGAGGCTGGCAGCCACTGGATCCAAAGCCCTGGAAGCGGTAGCCACTGGATCCGGAGCCCTGAGGTTGGGAGCCACCGCATCCATAGCCCTGAGGCTGGCAGCCACTGAATCTGTAGCCCTGAGGCTGGGAGCCACCGGATCCGTAACCCTGAGGCTGGCAGCCACTGAATCTGTAGCCCTGAGGCTGGGAGCCACTGGAGCCATAGCCCTGAGGCTGACAGCCGCTGGATCCGGAGCCCTGGAATCGATAGCCACTGGATCCATAGCCCTGAGGCTGGGAGCCACCGGATCCATAGCCCTGAGGCTGGCAGCCACTAAATCTGTAGCCCTGAGGCTGGGAGCCACTGGATCCATAGCCCTGAGGCTGACAGCCGCTGTTTCCGGAGCCCTGGATTCGATAGCCACTGGATCCGTAGCCCTGAGACTGGGAGCCACTGGATCCATAGCCCTGGGCTCTGTAACCACTAGGTCCGCAGCTCTGGGATCGCCTGCCGCTGAACCCGTAGCCCCGGGATCGGCATCCACCGGATCCATAGCTCTGGGGTCGGCAGCTACTGGACCGATAGCCTAAAGACTGGCAGCCACTGGACCCAAAGGCCTGGGGCCGGGAGCCACTGGATCCGGAGCCCTGGGATCCGCCAAACATCATCTGGTCAGAGCTGCGGAAGAGGGAGGCCCTCGGAGGGCAGCCAGGTCCTTGTGGGGAAACAGAGACGGAGTGGCCAGACGGACAGGGATGGGGGGCGCGTGGTCGTCCCGAAGAGGGTCCGGAGGCGTCGCTGACGTAGACGAGGTTGCTCGGGGCGTTATAGCTGTTGAAGTAGGCGTGGGTGCCCTGGGAGCTCCCGAGGGAGCCGGAGGAGAAGTTCCCCGAGCAGCTTCCGTAAGACATGGTTTCTGAGGGACCGGCGGTCTTGGAGGTATCGAGAGGAGGTGCTGTGAGTCTGTGTGTGTCCCCCTTCTGGGACGGGGACGTTTATATCCCCTGAGCGGAGGGCGTGGGCCCCGCACCATCCGCACCACCTCATTCATCAATTTACATAAGAGCATATCATTAGTCTGCTGAGTAATTGCGATTGAATAGATATTAATAGTCATAAATATCCTTAATGGCTTTTGTTTGTTTGGCAGAAAGCCCTGAACGACTTCTGGCTCAGAAAATGGGAAAATGCTGCTGCCTCGCTAGATTCAAGGGTCGTCCTCATTGATCTAAATTCAACTGCCAAGTCCTCACTGCCCACGGAGACCTATGGCTGGGCCTGGGGGCTAAGGGCAGGGGGCCGTGGTGGAGAGCAGGGGATTGCAGCAAGGGCAGGGAGTTAAGGCCTGGGAGCAAATACACGGAAGCCAAGAACAGGGATCTCTGACTGGGGGTGGGAGCTAAGACCTGGGAGTTAAAGGTAGGGTTCTCAGTCTGGAGTTTGGGACAGAGAGCTAAGACCTAGGACCTAAGGGCAGGGGGCTGGAGCTGGAGGCTGAGGCAGGGAGCTAAGACCTGGGGGCTATGGGAAGGGAGCAAAGGCCTGAGGTATGGGGTAGGAATTTAAGGCCTGGGTTCTGGGGCACAGAGCTAAGGCCTGAGGACTTAGGGCAGAGGACTGGGAAAGAGCAAAGTGGTTTGTTAGGGGGTTCTGGCTCTAGGTTCGAGACAGGGCAGGGAGCTAAGGCCTGGAAGTGAAGGTAGAGGAGTAGGAGGCAAGGTAGATAAGACCAAGGTACACTGAGTTGGTGGGCATTAGAGAAGTGAAGTGGGCGTACTGAGTTGTAGTAGGAAATCAGTGACATAAGATAGGAATGGTAAGGAGTTACTGTTTGACACTAAGGTGGAAAGGCAACGACTGGAAGTTCTTGAGGAGTGGGGAGATATGGACCTAACGCTTTTTCAGACAAATGATCCGGGCAGCAGAGTTAAGTATTGACTGGATGGGGAGAGACTGGAGGCAGGGAGGACACTGAGAAGGCTGATGCGGCATCAAGGTGGGAAATGATCAATGTTTGGATCAATGTGGTACCAGTTTGGATGAAGAAGAAAAGATGGATTCTAGAGCTGCTATGAGGTATAACCGACAGGATTCGGTGACAGAAGCATGTGGGTTGAATAAGAGAGATGACTTGACATGCTTGTGAGACAAGGAGGATAGTGGTGCTGTCTACGGTAATGGGAAAGTGGTGGGGAGCACAGGGTTTTAGTGGGAAAGAGAAGAGTTCTGTTTTGGACATGTTAAATTTGAGGTATGAGCAGGACATCCAAGTAGAGATATCCTGAATTACAGAGAGGTCAGAGCTGGAGAAGTAGATTCAGGAATTATCCATGTAGAAATGGTGGTCGAAGCCATAGGAGCCAAGGTAGATGGATGAGAGAAGGGGGTCCAGAACTGAGCCTTGAAAGGCACCCACAGCTAAAAGGTAGGAAGCAGAGGAGGAATCTCTAAAATAGACCTAGAAAGAGAGGCCAGAGAGACAGGAGATAAACCAGGAGAGGACGGCATCAGTGAAGCCAAGGTTAGATCATGTTTCCAGGAGAAAGGGTGGTCAAAGGGATCAAAGGCAGCTAAGAAGTAGAAGAGGATTAGGATGTAGTAGAGGCTATCAGATTTGGCAAGAAGGAGTTCATTGGTGACCTTTGAAAGGTCAGTTTACATGGACTGAAGGGGGTGGAAGCCAGATTGGAGGAGGTAAAGGAGAGGATTATAGGAGAAAAATTAGAGGCAGCGGGTGAAGACATCGAGGAATTTGGAGAGGAATGGTAGGAAGGAGATGGGGGATTAACTAGAGAGAGCTTTGGGGGCCTAGTGAATTTTGAGAAGAGACAGAAGTCTCCTCTGGAAATGCAACTGGGAACGATGGAGAGCCAGAGAAGCGGCAGGGGAGGTTTTAGGAAGATTATTTCAAGTTTAACAGTAAAATAAGGGGCTAGGTCACCGGAGCAAAAGATGGGGGCGGGGGGCAGGGGATTTGAGGAGCGAGTTAAACATCTCAAACAGCTGACATGGGCAATGGGTGTGGCGGTCGATAAGGACAGAGAAATAATGTCACCAGGAGGGGAAGGCAGAGGTAAAACAGGGGAGGCTGCATTTGAGATGGGCCGAGTCACCCTGATGTCCGCTCGCCATGCTCCACAACTTTGGGCGATTTAGGCCAAGACCCAGGGGACTCAGAGAAGAGACGAAAGAAAATATTTCTGCTCTCCAAACCCAAGATGGGGCCGGTCAAGAATAGAACGCTAGATCCCGGCTAATGACTCCGGGTCCATCATTTTGAGCCACGAGGCACTAACAACCCTCTGAGGAGTTTGCCGATGTGAGCTCTCGGGACCCTGCTCTTTTTCTGGAGCAATCCCGGCCTGTGTGAGTTTTGTTCGGTCATATTTATTGAGCACTTACTGTGTGCAGAGCATTGTACTGAGCGCTTGGAGAGTACTAAATAACAACAAACGGACACATTCCCTTTCAGCAGGGTGTCTGCTCCCCGGAAGCAAGGGAAGGTGGGTTGCACGGAGGGAGACACGAGGCCACCGCCGGTCCCCGGCCTGCCGTGTGAGAAAGCCCAACCCGAGCACCGTGAACACGAGAGGAAACCACAAGAGCTAATGGGATTCCTGGGCTAGAGACCCGTAAGGCGTTCCCTTCGGCCAGACGCCTGGATTTACGGGGCTGCGCCGGGGCAGGTTTGTGGTGAGAAACGAGGGCTGCCCCGAGACAAGAGAAACTCCCAATGGCTTCTTCCTGGGGTCCTTCCAGCATCCGCGGCCGAACCGGCGTGGAATGTGAATCATTTCTAAAAATTAGGCTGTAAACCCCGAGACCAATACTGAGAGAAAATGATCTTCACCTTGCTAGATGTAGCGGGGGAAGTTTGAAGCAAAGTTAGGAATGTAGAGGAGAGAGTCAAAGATGAAAATGTCCATTTGGTACCCACGAGGATGGCGGTTCCAAAGAACAGCCAGCTCCCGCTTCCTCCCACCATACTGGGGCCACTGCCGGAGTCCAAGGCCCCGGGCGGAGAGAACCCCCGGGCCGACCAAAGTTAGCGATCCTTCTTTTTTAAGGTCTTACTGAGTCTTCGGAGATTTGGGAACCATTGACGTGATCCCGTCTTGACGCAATCGTGCAGCATGATCTTGCATTCTTGCAATACAGAATGGCTTAGTGGAAAGAGCACGGGCTTGGGAGCCCGAGGTCGTGGGTCCTAATCCTGGCTCCGCTGCTTATCAGCTGGGTGACTTTGGGCCAGTCACTTAACTTCTCTGTGCCTCAGTTACCTCATCTGTAAAATGGGGATTAAAACTCTGAGCCCCACATGGGGCAACCTTGTATCTACCCCAGCGCTTAGAACAGTGCTTGGGACATAGTAAGCGCTTAACAAATACCATTATTATTATTATCGGGACAGGGCTTTGCAGAGAACTGAGCTTCCTGGCAAGACGAGTTCATTATCTTGGTGCCATTGGACATGCAGGCCCTCAATTTAGGGAATATCCCCATATGACCCCAGCTGTCCTGCTCCTCAAAGAATGGAGATGCCACCCCTCTGCACCACTGAATTCTCTCCACAACTGAGGTCCTGGAGAACATGGTCCAGAACTGCAATACACCTGGGGAACTACAGGCTGGAGTTGGGGCACGTAGGCAAGTTGCCCGGGGTTTCTCCGGGATGCACCCTTGGCTCGCTGCCCCGGGGCAAGCACACCACAGGCACAGAGAGGGTCCAACCGTCGGTCCCGGAACCATCCGCTGTGGTGAGCGCCTGGACAGGGGAGGCTCTGGGAGAGGGATGTAGGGGGCAGAGAGACCCACATCCCTGGAGAACATCGGTTTGCAGGAGAAGAAGAGGAACCTCTTCCCGGAGACACCTCTAGTGCCAGGGAAGGCGGGCACGGAAGCCGTCGTGGGCACCGAGGCGGACCGTGTTGGGGGGGTGGCCCCTAATGAGGCATTGACTAATAGCTTTGAAGATTCGACAAAACCTCATTCCAGCCAGCCTGGAACAAGCTCAGCCTCCCGGGCGCCCCACACCCCGGCCCATCTGCCTTGTTTACAAAGGCGACGATCTATCGATTCCCATGGTCTCTGACTAATGAGGTGCTCTCAAGTCGCCTGTGCGTGGGCCGTGAGGCGGGCACGCGGGCACGAGGGACATCCACACCCACCGGGAGAGGTGTATAAATGCTCGAGCAGCACAGGCCCCATCGAGTTCCTCACTGAGACGCCCACCGACCCCACCGCCGCCACCGCCCCCATGTGCACCCGTCGCTGTCCCGGGATGTCCTCCTCCTGCTCCTCCCCAATGTCCACTGGATTCGTGGCTTTCCCCAGGCCCTCGGGGGGCTCCCACTCGCCCGGCGCCGGGGCCTTCAGGAGCGAGCCCTCCTTTCCCCGCTGCTTCAGGGGCAGCTCCCGCCTGCCGGGGACGGGCCCGGGGACCCACTCGGCGCCTCCCCGCTGCCGACCCACCTGGGCCGACTCGGGCGCCCCGCGAGGATCTCTCTCCGGCCCGGCGGCCTCCTTCTTTCCGGGCCCCGGCAGCACGATGATCAGCGTTTCCCGGGGCTGCCGATTCTCGGGCTGCGGTTCTGGCCGCGACGGGGTCCCGGACGGCGCCTCGGGTTCTTTCCGGCCCCTGGGCTACAATGTCGGGTCCCGCATCCCCCCTCCTTTTGCCACCCAACCCGCTCGGCCAGCGGGCGGCTGCCTGTCCTCCGTCCCCCATCCGACCTCTGGGCTGAACGCCTCCTGAATCCCTTGGCCGGGCCCAGCCCGACCTGCTCCGCTCCCACTTGGTTCTCCTCCCCTCACTTCCGTGGGTTCTGCTTCAAGCCTGCCGGTGCCTCCTTCAGGTCCCAAACTACTTTGACCTTAATCTCCCTCTCTCTCTTCTTTCCTAATCTCATCATCGCTGCCTTCGCCCCCACCGGGATCCGAATCAGTTCGGAAACTCCTGACTTCTCTCTGTCTCAGAGGCGATAAGGGCCCCAGAGCCACCTCTAGGTTATTCACAGATAAACTCATCTGGTTTGTCTCTGAAAGACAGTTCTTGCCATTATTCATCGCTTCCATCAATCCATGGCATTTATTTAGTGTTTACTCTGTGTAGAGCCCTATACTCAGACTTTGGGGGAGCACGGAGAAGCTGCAAGGCTTAGTGGAAAGAGCAGGGGCTTGGGAGTCAGAGGTCGTGGGTTCTAATCCCGGCTCTGCCACCTGTCAGCTGTGTGAGTTTGGGGAAGTCGCTTCACTTCTCTGTGCCTCAGTTCCCTCATCTGTAAAATGGGGATTAAGACTGTGAGCTCCATGTGGGACAACCTGATTACCTTGAATCTCCCCCAGCTCTTAGAACGGTCCTTGGCACATAGTAAACGCTTAACAAATTATTACAATTGAGTTAGTAGGCATGACCCATGTCCTCAGGGAGCTTACAGTCTAGTGGCGGAAAAAGATACCCTACTTCCAGCCAGTCAAGCCTGCCATCAGCCTGGACTGACAGAGCAACCACCTGCAGTCCTCTTCCTCTCCCACTTCATCCCAGCTCACACACTTGGCTACTCTCCAACCAACCTATTCATTGGATCTCATTCTCTTCTCTCTCACCCCGGAACTCTTGCTCATTCCCACCCTCCTACCTGGAAGTCTCTCCCCTCTCACTTCCAACAGATCAACACTCTCTCCAGCTTCAAAGCCCTAACAAAACCCCCTCTCCTTCAGGACACCTGCCCTAATTCATCTCTCATCTCCCCACTTTATTTTCCCCCGCACTGCCTCTTCAGCATCTCTGTTACCTAAGCACTTGGGCACTCACATTCCACCCTCGCCCCCACAGCGCTGATCATCATACTGTTAAACCCTGTCACTTCTCCCCACCTTTAATTTATTTTCATGTCTGTCTCCCCTACTTGATTATAAACTCCTTGAGGGCAGGGATCACATCTACTATCACTTCTGTATTCTCCCACAAAATGCTAGGCACAAAAGTAAGTGTGTAATATACGAATAAGTCAACTGAATGGTCCTATGTCTTCCACCTCCTACAAGAGTACAATGCTGTAATCAATCGGCCCAGAGTATTTACTGAGTGCCTACGGGTAATCAATTGACCCGGAGTATTTACTGAATGCCTACTGGGTGCCAAGCACTGTACTGAGCACTTCAAGATGGAGCCAGGTGGCCAACTCACCCAGAAATAACATCGCTTTTATGCAGATATCTCCCAGGACCCCAAAGACCAATCGGGCAGACAGTAGAACGAAACTAGGCCCAGGGCTTGCTGTTGGGCTCGAGCAGTGGAAAACACCAGAACTGGACCGGGAGGACATTCCAATAGGAGACACCCAGCAAGGCCACAGTCCCACTGCCACCTCAGTCCCGACAGTTCCTTCCCCTCCCGATCACAGTCCAGCTAAGTGCATGGCAAGTTTGACCCTTCGCAGTGAATCAGTTGGAGAATGGTGACCCACAATGGTCAATGCTCCCGTTTCCAATTTCCACGGGGGAGGAGAAGATATGCTCAAGTTGAGCTCGGGGGAGCACGGTGGGCCGAATCCCAGGGGGCCCAGAAAAAAGAGAGAAGAGAAAAACTTTCTGAACTCCCTAGCCAGAGTCAGGACAGGCGAGATTCGACCCCTACACCCGGTGTCTCTCTTTGGGCCCGACACCCTGACCACGAGGCACCACCTGCCTTCTGAAGAGTTTGCTGAAGTGAGCAGTTTGGGCCCCGCTCTGTTTCAGAGCAGGCCCGGTCGGGGCGTGTGAGCGGTTTCCAACAGGGAATCCTCTCCCCAGGAGCAGAGGAAATCTTGGGGCACCCGGGAAAGGGGCGAGGTCCAGGCTCGAGCACTTGTGAGCGTGATACCCGATGAGATTTCCGTGCCAGGGACCTATAAGGAAGTTCCATTCGGCCGGACGCCTAAATTTACGGGACCACGCCGGGGCGGGGCCGTTGGGTGGAAGGCTGAGGGCTGCTTGAGGACAACGGGCATTCCCAGTGGCTTCTGCCCGGGGTCCAAATCCAATTTCACTTCCCGACTGACACTCACGAGTCCCCACTGTATGCCCGGCGCTCTCCTGGGTTCTCAGAAAATTACAAAATAGATGAGAATTGAAGACAGGTGTCTGGTGCACGAGGCGCTTACAGTTCAGGAGAGAGACCAATACAGAAACGCTAACGACAACATGCCAAAAGTATCGCATGCCGGATGCATCTTGAAGTCTGTATCTCTTCTTATTCCCCTTCTGCGATAAATCCCTACCAGAAAATCCCCGTCATGTTTAGAGGAAAGGAAGTCGCCCCCAGCTGCACGGCCCTGCGCTCCAGTGGAGAATGGACCTCTGGCCCGGAGGTCGAGGTTGGGGGTTCCCAACCTCCAAATGGCCTTCCGCAAAGAGGGCTTGGCGGTATTCACGCGAGGTGGGCGTTCAGAAATTGGGACAAAACCCCACACAGAGCCCAGGACACAGTAGGTCTGGAAATGTGACCAGCTCGGCAGGTTGTTTCTTGTGGTTTTGGCTCCAAAATCGGACTGTGAGCCGGGAACTCGGAGAGTTGACCCGGGATGGCCCCAGCACTTCCGCTCCTCTGCACCTCCTGAACCTCTAAATTTTCCCTCCATTCAAAGACTGGTTTGGACCCGATCCAGATCAGCAGTACCCGTGGGGCACCACGGGGTTCCCAGGGATGCCCCCCAGGATCCCCACCCCGCCAAGGCACACACATCACAGGTACGAGGAGGATCCCACCGCTGGACCCGGCATCCTCCTCCTCGGTGGCGAACGCCCGGCTGGGAGAAACTTCGGAAAGGTGAGGGCCCCTTCCAGAGAACACGTGTTGGCAAGAGAAGAGGGGGAAACTTTTTCCCGCAGACACCCCTGGTGCCAGGGAAGACAGGCGTGGAAGCCGTCGTGGGCACCGAGCCGGACCGTGGGGGAGGAGGGCCCCTAATGAGGCATTGACTAATGGCTTTGAAGATTCGGACGAAACCTCATTCCAGCCAGCCTGGAACAACTCAGCCTCCCGGGCGTCCCACACCCCGGCCCATCCGCCTTGTTTACAAATGCGACGATCTATCGATTCCCATGATGTCTCTGACTAACGAGGTGCTCTCGGGCCATCTGTGCGTGGGCCGTGAGGCGGGCGCGTGGGCGCGAGGGACGCCCACACCCACCGGGAGAGGTGTATAAATGCTCGAGCACCGAAAGCCCCATCGAGTTCCTCACTGAGACGCCCACCGACCCCACCGCCGCCACCGCCTCCATGTGCACCCGTCGCTGTCCCGGGATGTCCTCCTCCTGCTCCTCCCCAATGTCCACTGGATTCTTGGCTTTCCCCAGGCCCTCGGGGGGCTCCCACTCGCCCGGCGCCGGGGCCTTCAGGAGCGAGCCCTCCTTTCCCCGCTGCTTCAGGGGCAGCTCCCGCCTGCCGGAGACGGGCCCGGGGACCCACTCGGCGCCTCCCCGCTGCCGACCCACCTGGGCCGACTCGGGCGCCCCGCGAGGATCCCTCTCCGGCCCGGCGGCCTCCTTCTTTCCCGGCCCCGGCAGCACGATGATCAGCGTTTCCCGGGGCTGCCGATTCTCGGGCTGCGGTTCTGGCCGCGACGGGGCCCCCAGCTGCACCTCGGGCTCTGGCCGGCCCCTGGGCTATAGCGCCGGGTCCCGCATCCCCACTCCCTTTGCCACCCAACCCGCTGAGCCAGCGGGGGGCTGCCTGTCCTCCGTCCCCCATCCGACCTCTGGGCTGAACGCCTACTGATCCCCCCGGCCGGGCCGACAGACGACCTGGCGCCCAGAGCCCAGCCCGGCCCTCAGAGGAATGCTGGGCCAGACCCAGCTCTGCTCCTGCTGGGTTTTCCTCCCTTTTCCTTTCCCTCATTCCTGCAGGGTCACCTTCAAGCCTGCCGGTGCCTCCTTCAGACCCCAACCTACTTTGACTCCGGTCTCCCGGATTAGCCAGTCCTGAACTCTCTTTCCCAATTTCAACCCGGCTGCCTTTGCCTCCCCACCCCCCAGGATCCTGAAAGTTCCAGAACGCCTGACTTTTCTGTCTCTGTCTCTGTCTCTCTCTGACTCTCTCTCAAGTGCTTGGTGCACATTCAGGATAACAGAACCACCTCTAGGTTCTTCACAAATAAACTCACCTGGTTTGACTTTGAAAGACGGTTCTCAAGACTATTCATTGCTTCTATCTGGTGAGCACGTGGACTCTCTTGGACACACTGAGTTCTGCAGGGAAGTTCTCTTCACTTTCACTTTTTTTAAATGGTATTTAAATGCATACTATTTACCAGGAACTGTACTAAGACCTGGGATAGATATAAGCTAATCAAGTTGGACACATTCCATGGGGCTTAGTCTTCATCCCCATTTCATTATTATTAATAATAATGACGATAATAATCGTGGTATTTGTTGAGCGCTTACCACGTGCCAAACAATGTACAAAGTTTTGGGGTAGGTACAAGATAATCAAGTCCCACATGGGGCTCATCATCTAAGGAGAAGGGAGAGCAGGTAATTAATTCCATTTTGCAGATGAGAGAACTGAGGCCCAGAGGAGTTAAATGACTTGCCCAAGGTCACACGGCAGGTAAGCGGCAGAGCTGGAATGGAATTCAGGTCCTCTGACTCTCAGGCCCAGACTCCTTCCACTAGGCCACGCTGCTTCACTGGAAGATGAGCACTGGACCGAGGCCCCTTGGTACTGAAACTCTAACTTAGCTACTCCAGCACCAGTGACCGGGTAGGCCTGAAATCATCTTCAGTCTGTGCGCAAAGAACCCGGACACTGAACGTAATCCGCGCAATCCTCCATCCGCAGGGTCGGCATCCCGACCGCTTCCCTGGCCTTCCTTCCTCTTGTCCGGGGCTCCCCATTTCTGGGGGGTCCCCTAACTCTCTCGGGGGCATGTGGTGAATAGCCAATTGTGGGGTTGGGCGTTGAGGCCAGTACTGCTAAGCCACACCCCACTGGGAAAGGGGCCAGTGGGGTCAAGAGGTGCATCCCCGAGGAGCCAATCAACTGTATTGGACAGCAAAGTCCAACAGCAGAAAAGGAAACCAATAAAAAAAAAAACCCAGACGATGCCAGTCATCAAAAGTTAAATGAACACACCAGGAGCAAAGGATACAGGTGATCGTCACACTTGGTTGGTTGTGTGTACAGCTTCCCCGCTGTAGGAGATTCTTCATCTTGGATTTCTTAAAATCAGTCGTATTTATTGAGAGCTTACTGCGCGCACCATACTAAGCGCTTGAGCAAGTATGATATAATCTTCCCGCCCACAACGAGTTTACAGTCTAGAGCTAATGCAGATCAATCAATCATTCCATCGTATGTATTGAACACTGTGTGTAGAGCACTGTCCCGAAAGCTTGGGAGAGTTTCTTGAGACTTAGCATCAGCTTGTGATGCCCAACTGATTCCTTCAGAGGTCTACTGTCATCTGCTCTGTTTCAATAGATCGATCGATCAATCAATCCATCGAATTTATTGAGCACTCACTAAATGCAGAGCGCTGTACTAAGTGCTCAGGAGAGTTCACTATAACAATATAACAAAGTTGGTAGAGACATTCCCTCCCTACAACAAGCTTTCAGTCTGGAGTTATTTCCCGCAATCACCGGTGCTCTCCAAGACTAAGGAGGAGGCTCAGAGCCTACCCGGTCGGAAGGATTGCCCAGAGGTACGGAAATCGATTCTAAGTCCCGCATCCAGGAACGTCGTTGCTCCCTCCAGCATGACGTCAGAGAACAAGCTGACCGGGCCCAGGCTGGGGGCACAGCCCGCTTTAACCCGTCCCCAAGAGGGGAGCAGAACGGACGGGGAGCTCTCGGCTCCGACCCGGCCCGCCGTGTCGTCGTGAATTCGTCTCGGGTTCAGGGGCAGCCAGATTTACCAAAAAGTTTCCACAGTCCGAATCTGTTGAAGGCACATTTTCTTCTCCTACTCCCTTCTGCGTCCCGCTGATCTGTTCCCTTTATTCACCCCGTTACCTCAGCCCCACAGCACTTATGAGAAGAAATGTGGCTTAGTGGGTAGAGCATGGGCCTGGGAGTCAGAAGGTCCTGGGTTCTAATGCCGCCTCTGCCACAATTGTGCTGCGTGACCTTGAGTAAGCCCCTTAACATCTCTGTACCTCAGTTACCTCATCTGTAAAATGGGGATTAATAGTGTAAGCCCCATAAGGGACAGGGACTGTAGAATGAATGAATGAATTTATATCTACCCCAGCGCTTTGAATAGTGCTTGCGAACAAAGTAAGTGCTTAACAAGTACTACAATTAATTATTATATCTGTCATTTCTTTTACTTATATTAATGTCTGTTTCCCCCTCTAGACTGTAAACTCACTGTGGGCAGGGGCCGTGTCTACCGAGTACTTAGAACAGTGCTGGGCACAAAGTAATCACTCGAGAGATAGGATTGACTGACTGACTATACCGGCGAGTCCGGGTCCTTTGCCATTTCTCATGACTCTGGCTAATGCAGTGACTTCCCCAAGAACTGAGACAAGTGATGGGAAGCAGCGTGGCCTAGGGAAAGAGCACGGGCCTGGGACTCAAAGAACCAGTTCTAATCCCTGCTCTGGAACTGAGCTGCTGTGAGACCTTGGGCAGGTCACTTCACTTCTCAGTGACTCAGTCCCCTCATCTGCAAAATGGGGATTCAATACTTATGCTCCCTCTTGTTTGGAATGTGTGTGTCATGTGGGACCTGACTATCTTCTATCTACTCCAGCACACACAGTAAGCGATTAACAAATACCACATTGTTGTCAGAACTATTATCATTATTATCATCATTATTATTCTCCGCATGCCGAAGGGCCCAGTCTTCAGTAGAAAGAGGTTCATCGAGAAGAACAACGAAATAAGGAGCAGCGTTCCCTAGTGGATAGAGCATAGGCCTGAGAGTCAGAAGGACCTGGGTTCTAATCCAGGATCTGCCATTTGTCTGCTGTGTGACCTCGGGCAGGTCTTTTCACTTTTCTGGGCCTCCGTGACATCTGTGAAATGAGGATTAATACCGTGAGCCCCACGTGAGACAGGGACTGTGTCCAACAAGATTAACTTGTATCTACCCCAGCGATGAGTACAGTGCTTGGCACATAGTAAGCGCTTAACAAATACCATAAAAAACTATACCACTACCATCTCTAAAGGATTCCCCCCTTGCCCGTGATAAGGCCGGAGCCATCGCGAGGTACCCGCGGTGGCACGTGCGTGGCCACTCACATCTTGAACGAACGGTACGAGTTCTTGACTCGGTGACCGCCTGCACAGCCCTGGATCTTTCCACCCTAGCATCCCTTCCGTCACGTCTGTTCCTCACCTCCGTCTGCCTGTCACGATGCAGGATTCTGCGAACCGCACTCCCCCCGAGTCAGGAGGTCCCGCGAGCGTCGGAGGCACGACGATCGTTTAGGTGTTAGAGGAAAGCCAGTCAGGCACTCGGGCCCACCCGTGGCTGCCACGAGCCCTTCGTCTTTGCCGTCCCTCTGCCAGACTACTATACCTGAAATCGACAAACATCTAATGCTTAAATCCTGACCCATCCGGTCACTGAAAGTTAAAACAAATACGCCGGCTGTCAAATCAACAGACGGATAATCTTTACGGAACTCCTAATAAACGCAAAACCCTGAACAGAGCATTTGTGAGCGCGCACCCAGATTTAGTGGACCAGATCCCCGCCTTCAAGAAACTAACAACCTAGCGGCAGACGAGAGGAAGGAGGAAAAGGGGAATACTTAAGTGACTGTGAGTCTAAGTAATAGGGTGTGTAAGATATACAAGTAAATGCTACAGGAAGCTATGAGTACACCAATCAATCGATGGTATTTATTGAGGGCTCACTAGTGCTTGGGAAAGTACAATAGAGTTGACAGACAAAAATCTCAGCCCACAGTGAGCTTAAAGTCTACAGTGGGAGACGGACATGAAAACAAATTGCAGATAGAAGAAATAGCTGAGTATAAAGATACGTACGACAGTACGTGGGCCCGGGGTGAGTAACAAAGTGCTTCTGGGGTAATAGTAATAATAATAATAGTATTTGTTCAGTGTTTACTATGTGCCAGGCACTTTGCTAAGCAAAGCAAAGCAAATTGGATTGGACAGAGTCCCTGTCCCACATGGGGCCCACGGGCTCAATCTCCATTTTACAGATGAGATAACTGAGGCCCAGAGAAGTAAACTTACTTGCCCAAAGTCACACAGGAGTCAAGTGGCGGAGCCAGAATTAGAACCCACAACCTTCTGATCCCCAGTCTCACATTCTATCTGCTTCGCCAGTACCTGGTGGTGCAGAACCACTGAAATGGCAATTGCGGGAGGATATGAAATGCGGCACTTGGAAGGAAATCCGGAAAGGCCTCCAGGAGGAGAGGCGATTTCAGAAGGTCTGAGAAGATAGAAAGAGCCGGTCTTCTGCGTTTGAAGGGGGAGGGAGTTCTGGGTGAGAGTTAAGTTCAACCTAACCCCGACCCTCATCTCAAGCAAAACCCTAACTCTTCCCCAAACCCCATCCAATCAATCAATCAACAATATTTATTGAGCAACTACTGTGTGCAGAACACTGGACTGAGCACTCAAGAGAGGGCAACAAAGATAGTAGATATGAACCCCGCCCTCAGGGAGTTTACAGTCAACTGTGGGCCCAGTACTTGACTAAAGCATTCAAGAGAGGACAGTAAATAGAACCAGTAGACACGATCCCTGCCCTAGAAGAGGCTTGGAACACGAGCATCAGGCAGTCTGGGAAGAGGAGGGGGGAAATCGTCAGTAGTTCTGTCATCAGACGGCTAGAAAACTGGACAATCAGTAGGTCCCTCAAACCATCGGTGGGTCAGACGCCCAAGCGAGAACAATCTGAAGGGCAAACAGCATGGCCTGGCGGAACAAGCGTGAGCCCGGGAGGCCGAGGGCCTGGATTCTGATCCCGCCTCTGCTACTTGTCTGCTGTGCGACTTTGGGCACGTCACTTCACTTCTCTTTGTTTCAGTTTCCTCATTTGTAAAATGGGGATTAAATCTTGTTTAGATTGGGAACCCCTTATGTCCAACCTGATTACCTTGTATGCTCCTCAGAGTTTAATATAGCACTTGGCACAAAGTAAGAGCTTAAAAAGCATATAAAAAGGAAAAATCTCACCCTGCCCTGATGCCAGGCCAAGCACCGGTTAGGGATGGGGTGACGGGGGAGGGTGGGGCTCAGGGGGAGGGAGCAGATGGAAGGGCAGACTTGGGAAGAGGAGGAATGGAAGGAGAGGCGGGGGGGAGGGGGAACGGATTGAGCAAGACAGGGAGGGCAGGGCAGAGGAGGGGGCAGAGGACAACACCGATCCTCTCTGAATGAATCCCGTCCTATGAGGAAGCGGGCTCGGGTCTTCCCAGGGGCAGTGGGAGGGGGGAAAACAAGGCTCGGGCTCCAGACGTGCTCTTTCTCCCACGCCTGGCAGCCCACGCCATCTTCCCACAGCAAGGACAAAGCTCTGTCCTCTCCCCAAGGGCTGCCAGAGAGGCCCCGGCTAGTAAATGTAATCGGTTCCCTCACAAAGCCGGCCTGCTGCTTTATGGGAATGAGTCAGAGCAATAGTTCATGGCACTTGAAAGGGCCCCTCCCCGCCCACAGAGAACCTGTCGATGCTCTTACCTGGCCAATGCTCGTAAAGCAAAACTTCCAGACTCCCAGGGCCGGAACAGAGCGGGGAAGCCCTTGGGGCTGGGCTCTAGTCCCTCTGTCACCCCCAGCCCAAGGGGAGCGAGGGGAAACTCCAGCCCACAGGTGACCAGAGTCCCAGAGGCGGGGGGCTCCGGAGGAAGCTTGAGGTGGGGAGGGTCGGGGGGGAGGAAATAGGGCTCCTTTCTGTGGCAACATTGAGTCCCGTGGCCCAAGGGGCAGATCAGATTCATGAAGAGACAATCATCCATCCATCCATCCATCCATCCATCCATCCACGCATACTATGACCAGTGACCACCGACTGGGTGCAGAGCACTGTTCTGACAGCTTGGGAGAGTTCAAGAGAACAAGAAAACAGGATCCCTGCCCTCGAGAAGCTTACAATCTCCCACTGGGCAAAAGGCAAGAGGAATGATTATAAGTTCCTCCAGGGCAGAGACCGTTTCACTGCCTTCCACTGCACGTTTTTGGTTCTTTTACGGTATTTGTTAAGTGATTACTATGGGTCATATGCTGTTCTAAGTGCTGAAGTAGATACAAGTTAACTACATTAGTCTCAGTCCCTGTTCTACTTGGACTCACAGTCTAAACAGGAGGGAAAAGAGGAGAACTGAGGCACAGAGAAGTGAAGTGATTTGTCCAAGGTCACACGATGAGGAATTGTCAGAGTCAGGAGTAGAACCCAGGACCTCCGACTCCCAAGCCTATGCTCTTTCCACCAGGCCACAGATCTTCTCAGTCGATCATTGTCCAGTTCAGTGCTCTAAACCCAGGAGACTACTCCTGTTGCTGTCAGTCCTGGGGACGGAGTGTGGCTCCGGGAACCAGCAGGCAGCATGATCTAATGGATAGAGCACAGGCCTGGGAGTCAGAAGGACCTGAGTTCTAATCCTGGCTCTGCCATGGGTCTGCTGGGTGACCTTGTGCGAGTCACTTCACTTCTCTGGGCCTCAGTGACCTCATCTGTAAACCGGGGATTGAGACTGTGAGCCCCATGTGCGACAGGGACTATGCCCAACCTGATTATCTTGTATCTGCCCCAGCACTTAGAAAAGTGCTCGACCCATAGTAAGCGCTAACAAATACCATCATCATCATCCGGAGACCTGGGTTCTGGTCTCGGCTCTCCACCTGTCGAGGCTGGGCCATCGGTGGTGAAGTTTAATGACCAGAGGTGGACAGTTCTGAAGAGAATCTAGAAAAATAGGCGGCTAACGTGACCGGCAGAGACCACAGCGGCCACAGAGACAACCCCGTGCTGGGTCACGGTCCTAGGGCACAATGTAGGGACTGTGTTACGGTCACTTTGGCCATCACTGGACCCTGTGAGCTAAAATCTGAACGAGCAATTTTCGGTTGGCTTCACCCCTGCCTGCTTTCTCTCTCATTGCGCTCCGGGTCCAGTGGGACACAACTAACAGAGACGAGAGAGAGCGGGTGGCACTGCGCAAACCACCGGAGCTAGCCTCAGAGTGGCCTAGTGGATAGAGCCGGGGCGTGGGAGTCAGAAAGATCTGGGTTCTAATCCCGGCTCTACCACGTGCTGCTGGGTGACCTCGGACAAGTCGCTTTACTTCCCTGGACCTCGGTTACCTCATCTGTAAAGTGGTGATTAAGATTATGAGTCCCACGTAGCTTGGATCCACCCCAGAGCTTAGAACAGTGCCTGGCACATAGTAAGCGCTCAACAAATACCTCAGTCACTGTTAGCGTCGACTCGTCTGCGCAGGTTCTCCGTCTTCGAGTCGCAGAAGAAGGCTCACCCATCGCTCTTTTCAGGAGGCTTCATGAAGAAATAGGCTCTCGGCACAGCGCTCTCCAGACGGTAGGCTCCCAAAACACCATCCTGCATACGATGGGCACCCTTCATAGTGCTCTGTACACAGAAGACACACAGGACAGTGCTCTGCACCCCGACGGCCCCCAGTGGGCCACCAGTTAAATCTGTTAAAGACATGCGATCACCTGCCCCTAGGCCTCTGTCACAAGGGGACCACGTTGACCTTCGGTTTCCCAGACACCGAGCCCCCCCCATATCAGTGGCTCCCCGGAGCCTGACACTCCTCTCTCCCCCAACTGCCGGCTGCCCCGATGAGCGAGGGTAGTTGGGTGGGGACGGAGGCGGGAGCGGAAATGGGTTCAGGGATCGCGACAAAGATGGGTCAGGGACAGAGGTGGGGACAGGGGTGGGAGCGGAGGCAAGGGCAGGGACAGAAATCTGTGCGAGGATGTGGACGAAGGTCTCTTCTGGACAGGTTTGAGGAGCTCTGCATGAAGTAAGTGCTCAATAAATACGACCGTACGAATGAAGTGAATGAGGGGTCTCGAAAGAAGGCCGAAGGAGAATCTGCTTCTCCTTCTAGGTACTGGAATTACTGAGGAATCCAGGTCTGGGAATCCCCTGGCGTTGGCCACGCCGGCTGGGACGAGACGCCGCCGTCTGCCATCCGTGGGTCGGGACCCGAGGGTGGGCGGATCTCGGGACGGCAGAGACACAGGTGTTGGGAGATCGGTTTCTGGGACCCGTAAGACCGCGTGGTCCACCGGGATGTACGAAATGAAACTCATTTACATGCATAAAAGCCAAGACCTAGTTAGTAAAAATCAAACGGCAAACTGATGAAATGTCCTCGTGAAACGGGTGAGTGGTGTGGGCAGAGAACCACACCCCCCGGTACGGTGTATAAAGACTCAGAACGGGACAAGGTTTTCAAACTCTGGCCAAATTCTCCACGGGCCCCTGACACTCGGACACCATGTCTTACGGCAGCTGCTCCAGGAGCTTCTCCTCCCGCTCTCTTGGGGGCTCCCTGCGTTTCCCGGCCTCCTTTGGCGGCTCCTGCGCTCCCAGCAACCTCGTCTACCGCACCGACGCCTGCAGTCCCTACCCGGGGGGAGCCTGTGCCTTCGATCCCTGCCAGGAGACCTGCTGCGAGCCCCCCAACTGTCAGTCCAGCTGCTCCGCCTCCAGCCCCTGCCAGCCTCCAGCCCCGTGCTTCCGCCCCAGGGTCTCCTGCCTCCCGAGCCCCTGCCGGGCACCCTTCGGGGCCTCCCCGGGCTTCGGATCACCGAGCTTCGGATCCTCCGGCTTCGGCTCCGGCTCCTGTCGACCCCTGGGCTACGGATCGAGTAACCTCCGATCGCTGGGCTATGGATTCGGAGGGTGTCGATCCCTGGGCTACGGATCCAGCTTCTCCCGCCCGGCCTGCTTCGCCCCAGGGAGTCTGCAGTCTTCCTGTTACCCGGCCGCCTGTGGGTCCGGCTTCTACTGATCGGCTAGCCGAGTCCAGGACCCCGGGGCCCCGGCTCCCTCGCCGGACTTCCCGTCTGGGCCCCGGTTCCTGTAACCACCTCTGGGGACGGATCTGGTTTCCAGCTCGGAGAGCATCTCTCACCTCTGGCTTCAACTGCCACCGAACATCCCCAGCCGTCGGCACATCCCCGCCGGGGCGCTCTTCCCTCTGACCCCAACCGGGCCTGTCCCGACTCCTAACAGCCTTGTCTTTGCTTCGGAGTCCTTGTTTCTGGCTGCCGTATATTGTGTCTGTTTCCCGTTTTTATCAATAAACTCACTTTGGCTTCCAAACTGGTTCTTTGGCTTTTTTCATGCTATTTGTTAAGCAATGACTATGTGCCAGGCACTGTACTACCGGCTGGTATATATGCAAAATTAATCAGATTGGACATATTGTTGTCCCATGTGGAGCTCGCAATCTTAATCCCCATTTTACAGGTGAGGGAATTGAGGCACCGAAAAGTTAAGTGACTTGCCCCGAGTGGATCTGGAATTAGAACCCAGATCTTCTGACTTCTATGACTGTGCTCTATCCACTAGGCTGCTCGGGGTCCTTGGTGGGGAGATCTGGACAGTGAGGACGACAGTTTTCTGGTAGGGATGGTTGGACAGTGAGGATGGCAGTGTGCTTGGCAAGAAGGTATGGATGGCTAAAAATGAGAGTGCTAGGCAGGGAGGTCTGGATGGTGAAGGTTGTTGTGACTCTGGCCAGGATCACACCAACAAATTCCACCTATGAGAAAAAACCGATGGGGCCCAATATTCACAGAAACGTTCTCTGTGGGTTCCCCACGTCTGGTGGCTGGGAGGGTTTTGCCCGGTTGGTGAGTCGGGGCTCCCAGAGCCCCGGCCGGCCAGTCACGCAGCCCGTGAGTGGCACAGAGGGGTCGGCAGCCTGATCGTCTCTGGCGTGGAGCAGAGCCAGGATCCTCAGAGGGTCGGCTTCTTGGGTCGTCATCATCTGCCAGTGAAGACAAACCCTCTGTCGTCACCCCATCGCCCCCCGCCACCACAAGCTGCATCGAGTGTCCCATATTCTCGGAGTGGAGATCGAGCTCTAGAGCTTCCCGCACCTCCTTCCCCGGGTCAGTGGGGTAGTGCAGCAATAGTCACCAGGGTCAACCACGGGGGCCAGTGCTCCCTTTGAGGAACTGGCATCGCAGACTCCAGTTTGCCAAGAGCGGCGGCAGATCAGCGGCCCGAGGTAGACCTGGGCAAGGTGGGAAAGCCGGCACAGCCGCTCCACCTGACCTAACAGAAACGCCCAGTGGGATGGCGGACTGTGGGGAGGGTACCAGGTTGTGTCTGAAAAGGCAGGGCTGTTTGGCAGACCTGCCCATCTCGAGCAGAGCCCCTAACCCCTGCCCCCAGCCAGGGCCCCTGGAAGCAAGGGAGACATCTCCACCCCAAGCTGGGGTAGGGATCGGCGCTTCAAGTGACCGATCAGCGTCCCCACGTCCTCTGCTCGGGGGATAGAAATGTCCCCCTCCGGGAGGACGGACACACTCAGATGCTCACAACTTCCTGCTAACCAGATCCTCTGATCCCCCGACACCATGTCTTACGGCAACTGGTCCGGGATCTTCTCCCGTTCCTCGGTGGGCTCTTGGCATTTCCCGTTGCAGAGGCCGAGGCCCCCGGGCACGGTGGCGCCAGCTCTTCCTGGGGCTCTGGCCTCACCTGGGGTCTGCTCGGTGCTCGGGAGGCACGTTTCCTCCTCCAGCCATCAGAGGGAGGGGAAAGGGCCGGCTGACTCCGCTGTGGGTCTCGGGGAACTACCGTGGCCTCTCAGACCTCCAATTCAGGGGGTCTGAAAGAGGGAAAACTTGTCCGCGCTCTCATGCTGAGCAATCCCAAAGCCCAGAGGATGAAGGGAGTCTCGTTCGTGGGTGATTTCATAATAATAATTGTGATGTTTGTTAAGTGCAAACTACGTGCCAGCTACTGTACTAAGCCCTGGGGTGGATACAAGCAAAATGGGTTGGACACAGTCCCTGTCCCATGTGGGGCTCACCGTCTCAACTTCCATTTTACAGATGAGGGAATTAAAGAAGTGAAGTGAGTTGGCGATCCAGACACGTGGCGATCCAGGATTAGAACCCATCACCTTCTGACTCCCAGCCTCGTGCTCCATGCACTGTGGCAGGCGGCTTCTCTGATTTGTCCAGTGGGACTGGAATCCCCTGGGTGGCTACTGGATGGGAGCTCAGGGTAGGAGAGTCTTCAGAGACTGAGCCCCCTTCCTCCAGAGATAAATGAGCCCCGATCTCCGTTTCGAGGGGCGACTGTTCAGGAAAGAACCCTTGCAGAGAGCTGAAGAGGCAGGCTCACCTTACAATCCCGCTCTTCCAGGCAGGCAGAGGGAGAAGGGGAGTCCATCAACGTGGTTTTCATGTTGGGATTGGCCCCCTGCTGGCAGAGAGCTCTGGGTGTCACGATGACCGAGGAGAACGGTCTTCAATTTCAGGGACACGGAGTTTCGAGCGCCCAGTCCGGGAACGTTCTGTGATTCCGGGTACACGGCCTTCTGACTACCCAATCCAGGGATCCTCCGTGATTCCGGGAACACATTCTTCTGAGAAGTAGAAAGAGCATGGACCTGTGAGTCAGAGGACCTGGGTTCCAATCCCGACTCTGTCGCTTGTCTGTTGTGTGACCTCGGGCAAGTCGCTGCCCTTCTCTGCGCCTCAGTTTACTCATCCGTACAGTGGTGATTAAGACGGTGAGCCCCATGAGGGACAGGGACCGTGTCCAACCCGATTATCTTGTACCTACCCCAGCGCTAACTACAGTGCCCGGCATATAGTAAGTGATTAACAAATTCCACACTTATCGTTATCATTCCGACCCCCCGATCCGGGCAGAAAGTGTGGACTCGGTCCAGATGCCGTTGCTGGGAATCACAGCGTCACAGGTATCAGAGTGTCCCCGAGCCAACCGGGGAGGTCATGGTCAAGAATCTCATTTTCTCGAGCTTAGAGAAGCAGCGTGGCTCAGTGGAAAGAGCACGGGCTCGGGAGTCATGAGTTCGAATACCGGCTCTGCCCCTTGTCAGCTGTGTGACTGTGGGCGAGTCACTTAACTTCCCTGTGCCTCAGTTCCCTCATCTGTAAAATGGGGATTAACTGTGAGCCTCACGTGGGACGACCTGATGACCCTGTATCTACCCCAGCGCTTCGAACAGTGCTCGGCACATAGTAAGCGTTTAACGGATACCAATATTATTATTATTATCGTGGCATCAGGGCCACACCTGCCTTCAAGAGACTTATCTCCCAATGGAATTCAGGACCCCCAAAATGATTCCAAACAAACTCTCCGGTCCAGGACTGCTCCCACTGTCTAACGCCTCGTTTGAACTCCGGGCTTACAAAGTTGTAGTTCTTCAAGAGGGGATCCAGTATCACACCAAACACCCTCTGCTGGCCTCCTGAGGAAACGTGACCCAATCGTCTGGTTTCCCCGAGCAGGGTGAGGAATCAGTCGATGAACACAGTTGCTTATTGTACACACAGCACTGTACTAAGCCCTCGGGAGACTACAGAACAAGAGTCGATAGTCACGTTCCCTGCCCAGGAGGAGCTTTCAGTCTAGAGACAAAGGGAAATCTCACCAGCCGGCTCCCTCCTGGACCCCGCAAACCTGACCCGCCTCTCTAATCTTCACCGTCCCGTCCGTCCATCCGCGAGCGGGCAAGGAAAACGCCTCCAAATCATCTCCAAACCAACACGGGGACAGGACTGGGCACTCGGGCCTCCGAATGCCCCCTGACCCCACCCCCGGGCATGTTCACGTCACTGCCTCCTGGCTCCTCTACGGGTTGCGGAGATCCACTCTCCCAGCCCACAGACCACCAACTGATGACGGAGGACATGAGCTGGCCCTGCCTTGGGCCACACCCGATCCGAAGTAGCAGTCTCTTCAAAGGATCCCGGCCCCTTTCGGACCCCAGAACACGTTTCTTAATACCGTTTCCCGAGTTTCAGCTCACTGCAGGGACACCTTGCCCGAGATGGAAAAGTCTTCTAACTATGCCAACCAGTCTGAGCGGCGGCCGGGCTGACACGTGCATCACCAGCTCAGGCTGAGGCTGATCGATCGATCGAGACTATTTATTGAATGTTTCTTCTATACAAGGCACTATACTAAGCACTTGGAAGAGCACAACAGAAAAAATAGACATGATACCTGCTCTCGAGGAGCTTTCTGGCAATAATAACGTCACATTTATTAAGCACTTACTATTTGCCAGGCACTGTATTAAGCACTGAGTGGATCTAAGCATACTAAGTGCTTAACAAATACCATCACTGTTATCACAAGCAAATCGGGTTGGACACGGTCCCTGTCCCACACGGAGCTCACATTCCCAATCCCCATTTTACAGAGGTGGTAACTGAGGCACAGAAGCAAAGTGCTTGCCCGAGGTCATACAGCAAACAAGTGGCAAAGCCGGGATTACAAAGCAGGGCCTTCTGACTCCCTACTACTATCTACTAGGCCATACTACTTTTCCAGGGGAAGACAGGAGAGACAAACACAGACACTAAAATAAATCACAGCAGAGAAAGCAACCGAGTTAAAAATACATTCTTCAATACGAGGAGGAGAGAATAATAATGGTATTTTTAGGTGCTTACTATGTGCCATGCACTATTCTAAGCACTGGGGTAGATACAAGGTAACCAGGTTGTCCCATGTGGGTCTCACAACCTCAATCCCCATTTTATTAATGAGGGAACTGAGGCAAAGAGAGGTTTGCCCAAGATCACCCAGCAGACAAGTGGCAGAGTCGGCATTAGAACCCATGTCCTCTGACTCCCAAGCCCGTGCCCTTTGCAAGCTACGCTTGAGGATGAGGACACAAAGATGTAGATGACACAGAAGAGAGGGAAGCAGGGTGTGGAGAGATGAGAGATTAGTCAGGAAAGGCCTCTTAGAGGAGCTGTGATTTCAGAAGGCTGGTAAATATGAGGACAGCGGTGGTCTATCCGATGTGAAGGGGGAGGCAATTCCAGGCAGGAGGAAGGGGGTACACAGGGGTTCGACGGGGAGAGAGACGAGAGAGAGGCAAAGTGAATATAATAGCATTAGAGGAGACGATGTGAGGCGCTGACATGCGTGCACACATACACACTGCATACACACACACGCCCACACCCCACCCACGTTACCTAGCAACCGTGCGCGGACGGACATCGTGGGGCAGAGTGGCAAGGCCTCCCAGCGATGCCCCGGGCAGCTTTCCGTAGCGTCGGCCCGGGAGGTGGGTGATGCAGGCTAGGGAGTGCCCGCTGCAGGGAGGGTGATCGGGAACGCAGCTCGGAGGATGATGCCCCACGGTCCTGCTGCGCGGCCCGCGGCCCCGCAATCACAAGGAAGGAAGCGTATTTACGGCTGGGAGGGTGACCCATTGAATTGCAATTAGCAGCGGGGCAATGAGTTTCCTCGTGAAAGCCGGTGAGTGCGGTGACGGGGACGGTGACCGGGCAGGGCCCACACCCTCCGCTCAAGGGATATAAACGTCCCCGTCCTAGAGGGCCAGCACACACTCAGACGCACACCACCTCCTCCCTTCACCTTCACGGACCCCTGACCTCGGGCATCATGTCTTACCGCAGTTGTTCCAGAAACTTCTCTTCCTGCTCTGTCGGGCGCTCCCTGTGCTTCCAGACTTCCTTCGCCGGCTCCTGCTCCCCGGGCAACCTTGTCTACCACAGCAATACATGCAGCCCCTACTCGGGGAGAGCCCGGGCCTTCGGTGCCTGCCAGGATCCCAGCTGTCTGCCCGGGTGCTCCGTCTCCATCCCCCGCCAGACCCCGTGCTTCCGCCCCAGGGTCTCTTGCGTCCCAGGCCCCCGCCGGGTGACATGTGGGAGATCTCTGGGTCGCCTATCCCTGGGCTGTGGAACCAGTAGCTACCGATCCCTGGCCTACGGACCTGTCGTCTGCCGATCTCTGAGCTTTGGATCGGGCTCCTGCCCGTCCCTGGGCTACGGGTCCAGCGTCTGCCGATCCCTGGGCTTCGGATCCGGCTCCCGTCTGTCCCTGGGCTACGGTTCCGGTGGCTGCCGATCCCTTGCCTTCCGTTCCGGCTGCCGCCCGTCCCTGGGCTATGGATCCAACTTCTGCCGCCCAACTTGCTCTGTCGTGCAAACTCGCCAGTCCCTTTGTTTCCGGCCAAGCTGCGCATCTGGCTTCTACCGACCGACCTGCTGAGTGTCTGTGGTCTCCCGTCTCTCCCACGGTCTCCGGCTCCCGAAAGATTATCTCAAACCCTCGTCTACTCATCACCTTCAGAACCAGTCCCGCGTGCACATCTGCTGAGGCCACACAACTTAAGGGACTTTCGGGCTGCGTGTACCTGCGTACCACAGACCTTGACTGTATCCGAATTTCATGAGATGGCTCCGTTCACCAGGAGCGGGCCAACTGCCTCTTCTCTAAAGGGTGCTTGGGTCTCCTGTCCTATTCCTCTCCGGGAGATGTATTCAACCAAGGAGGGAACATTTCTCGATCGCAAATAAATGCTTTATCTTGGCATCCTCATTGCTTTTACCATCGTCTGTGTGCATTCTTGAGTTTGTTTAGAAATGTCCATGAATTCCAATCCAAGAGAAGCAGCGAGGCATAGTGGAAAGAGCATGGGCCTGGGAGTCAGGGGACTTGGGTTCTAATCCTGAATCTGCCACTCGTCTGCTGTGTGACCTTGTGTGTGTCTCTCCACTTCACTGTCCCTCAGTTCCCTCATCTACACAATAGGGATTCAATAGAGGTTCTCCCTCTTACTTAAATTATGAGCCCCATGTAGGACCTGATTATCTTGTGTCTACCCCCATGCTGATAAGCAGCAAGGCCTAAAGGCAAGAGCATGAGCTTGAGAGTCAGAGGTCGTGGGTTCTAATCCAGGCTCCGCCACTTGTCAACTGTGTGACCTTGGACAAGTCACTTAACTTCTCTGTGCTTCAGTTACCTCAAATGCAAAATAGGGGTTAAGACTGTGAGTCCCATGTGAGACAGGGACTGTGTCCAATCCCTGTGTCCAAAGATTACCTTATATCTACCCCAGTGCTTAGAACAATGCTTGGCACATAGTAAGCACTTAATAAATAGCATAATTATTATTATTACCCCAGCACTTGACACATAGTAAGCACTTAACAAATACTTATTCTTGTGATTATTATTATGATGATTATTATTAAAAAGCCCTGACCACAACTTCCTGCAGGTTTCACCTGGGTCAAGAAAACTAGCTTACCTGGCCGCCTTCATGTTCTAATCAAAGTGAACCCACTTTTCCTAGTTCTTCCTCTTTGTTCCTCCCTCTATCTGGGAGGAATCCATTTTTGTTTTTCATCCCCTCCTTACCGGGCCCGGACTAAGGGTAACGCTTCCGGCACTCAGGGTGGCTCACCTCTCAGAGACCCTGGTCCTCTTGCTACCTCCTAACATAAGAGCCAGAGTCTCCCCATGGATTATTGGGCACCTGCAACCTTTCAAACCGATTCCCTAGAACCTTCTTCTCCTCAGACCTTCTTGCCAGTCAACAGCCCTAGATGGGCTGGATTTCTTCACCCATTTTTCACTGTCTCTACGTCACCTCCTCATGGCAAAAGCAACATCCACCAGTCAAGGCAGCAATTCTTTCTGCTGCCTTAGGTTCTAAGCCCCAGAGGCCAAATCTGATTCTCTATAATGAAAGTCACGGCTGTTAAATCTTTCCCAGGCCAATCACTAGACCCATTCTGGGGTGGAACTCGACTCACAATCAATTCACTGATCTTAACATCCGCACTGGTCTATCATGTGGTGGTTCCACTAAAAAGTTTACCAACAAAAAAGGGCACTCTGTCTTCACAATGCGCCTCCTCTAGAGACATATGGGGGTTGTGGTGCCAACTCTGCCCCAAAAGAGGAGTGCTTTTGCCTGCCCCATTCAAACCTGTGGTAGATTCCCCCCCCCCCCATTCCACTTGGTTCAGTTTGTCCCATGGTCCCAACCCTCAAAGGGACTGTTATTGATGCGATTTCGCTGTCACCTCCAGCCAGACTTTTCCCATGCAGCATACCCAGAGGCAGAGACGATCCTCACCAAGAGTCACTAAACCTGAGGCCACTCTTTGAAAAAAATTTTTAAAAAAACCTTGTTCACTATGTATCAAGCACTGTTCCAAGTTGCACACAGTCCCTAGATACAAGTTTATCAGGTTGGACACAGTGCCTGTCCTACATGGGGCTCACAGTCTAAATTAAATGGAGGAGGACTTAAACACTATTTTGCAGATGAGGAAACTGAGATCCAGACAAGTGAAATGTCTTGCCCAAGGTCCCACAGCAGACAAGCAGCAGAGCCAACATCAGAACCTAGGCCCTCTGTCTCTCAGGTCTATGCTTGTTCCACCAGATCACGCTGCTCCTCTGCTTCACTTCCATTCCCCAAGCCCTTCCTGGGTTTGCCCCCTGGCCCTTGTTGGACACACTAAGGTGGACAACACAGTGGTGTGAACTTCCTGTCAGTTACCCAGCCCAAGAACAGGTGCTGATTTCTCACTCTCTGGGAAGGTTGAGGATGAAGTAGAGCACCCTAACCCCCCAATCTGAATCTTGAAGAAATGCCATTGAGAGAAACACTAATCCCCGCACCGCCACTTGTGTGACTTTGGGCAAGTCACTTCACTTCTCTGGGCTTCAGTTTCCTCATCTGTAAAATGGGGATTAAGACTATGAGCCCCATGTGAGACATGGACTATGCCCAACCTGATTATAGCTTGTATCTACCCCAGTGCTTATTACATTAGCAATGTCACAGCCATTGCTTTAACAAATATCATAATAATTTTAAAAAGCACCAGAAACTCATCCACTAAGAATCTGACCTTCAGTTCTGCCTTCACAACATCCCTAAAATCTGCCTTTTCCTCTCCAGACAAACTGCTGCTACACTGATCCAAACACTTATCCCATCCCGTCTTAACTAGTGCATCAGCCTAGCCGACTTCCCTCTCTCCTGTCTCTCCCCACTCCGATCCATACTTCACTCTGTTGCCCGGCTCATTGTTCTTCAAAACCGTTCTGTCCATGTCTCCCCCAGTCCTCAGGAATCATATTCATTGAGCACTTACTGTGTGTGCGGTATACTGAACTACCACAACCCGACCTGCCCACTTTGCTAGTCTAATGCTAGCCTTCTCACTGTTCTTCGATCACGTCTACCTCGCCGCCAACCCGTCGCCAATATCCTGCCACTGGCCTGGAACGCCCTCTTTCCTCAAAAATAATAATAATGTTGGTATTTGTTAAGCGCTTACTATGTGCAGAGCACTGTTCTAAGCGCTGGGGTAGATACAGGGTAATCAGGTTGTCCCACGTGAGCCTCACAGTCTTAATCTCCATTTTACAGATGAGGTAACTGAGGCACAGAGAAGTCAAGTGACTTGCCCACAGTCACACAGCTGACAAGTGGCAGATCCAGGATTCGAACCCCCAACAACTGGGGGACAGTTATTCTCCCCCACCTTCAAAGTCTTAAAGAAGGCACATCTCCTCCGTGAGGCCTTTCCTTACTAAGACTTCCTTTCCGCTCTCCCACTCTCTTCTGGAGCCTGACTTGCTTCCTTTATTCATCCCCCCTCGCAGCCCCATAGTACTTATGTACATATCTGTAATTTATTTATACTAATATCTTGCTCCCCCTCTAGACTGCAAACTTGTCGTGGACAGGCAAGGACTGCTTCCTGTTGTACTGTGATCTCCCAAGCGCTTAAACTCTCTGCAAATAGCGCTCAATAAATACCATTGAATGAAGTAGACTCTTTGGAGATTACAATGTAACAGAGTTGGAGAGCATATTCACTGCCCACCACGAGTTTATAATCTAGAGGAGGCTACAGAAATTAAGATAAATTAATTACACACATGTGCTGTGGGGCTGAGGAAGGGGTGAATTAAAGGAGAAAATCCAGGTGCAACGGAGAGGGAAAACTAGCATAGCGGCTCCTTTATCTGTTCAAACCTCTCCAGGGAGGGAAAAGTATTTTAGCGGCTCCTTTATCTGTTCAAACATCTCCGGGACTCGCCCTGCCTGATTACCTGATTCAGATTCACGGATGATGACTCACAGCCCAGGATCCTACACATCAACTCAGCCGCTAACGACTTGTCAACATTAACTCTAAAACCCCGCGGTCTGGGAACCCCTCTGAAGAACCTGCCACAATCTCCGGATACTCTAGACTAGCTGCTATCCCCCGGACCTCCTGTCCTGACTTCCTCAGATCACCTCAGTCGCCTCCCTCTAGTCACCCCATCCTCGTTCCTGACAGTCAGTAGTATTTACTGAGCGCTTACAGGGTGCAGTGCTTGGGAGATTACAAAAAACAGTAAAGAGACACACTCCCTGGCCACAACCAGTTTACAGTCCATTTGACATTCCAACAACGTCCTCCACTTGAGCCAGCCCCCCCCCATCTCCCTCCCATTTAACCCCTTGCACCTCCACGGCATGTAGAAACAATGCTCCGCTGAGGGAAAGCTTCTCTTCATTCTTGACCTGCATCGCTGAAACCAATCTCTCCACAAATAACACTACCTTCCCTCATCTTCTCCCACTTCCCAAGGTTCACTGGGTAAGGGGGAGAAGTCGACTATCTTGTCCCAAGGCCACCTTTGCATAAGCCCACGCCCTATCCCTCTCCTTCCCCTCAATCAGTGGTATTTATTGAGCTCCTACTGTGTGCAGTTACTAAGAGCTTGGTGGAATAAAATACAACCCGGTCCTTGGACAGGTTCCCTCCCCACCAGGAGCATTCGGTCTGGAAGGGGATGACAGACGTTAATATAAATAAATTATAGGTATGTGCATTAGCACCAAACGTTGGAGTGAATAAAGAATACAAAAGTCGATGTGGGAGGGGAAGTGGAAGAATAATAATAATAATAACTGTGGTATTTGTTAAGCTCATACTGTGTCCCAGCCAAGAGGAGGAGGGTCACACTTTTAAGGTTGAAAAGCAGGTAAATGGAGACCATTCATTCAATGATTTATTCATTTAATCATATTTATTAAGCACTTACTGTGTGCAGAGCACTGTGCTTGGGAAAGTAAAATTCAACAATAGTTACATTCCCAGCCCACAACGAGCTCACAGTCCACAAATCAATACAAATACACCAGTCCTAGCTTCCCTTCCAATTTGGTGCAGTGAGAGCGGAAAATGGGGAGCAACAATCTTGGTACTTAAGTACAAATTTACTAATCACCAATGGCTGAGAAGAACATGCCTGAGCCTGTTTCAGTCCGGATCAGGATAACCGGCCATTCACCAGCACCAGAGTAGCAGCTGATAGCCTCAAGGTAACCAGGATAGTTCTCATTTAGGGACAGTTGTCCATTTAATTAAAATTGACATCATGCGGGTCCAGCAAGCTCCCCATTTTTCACCTAGAAATCTTGACTCCTCGAGACTCCACCCAGAGGGAAAGCTCTTTCGCATGGTCTGTCTATCACTCACCTGGGGAGATTATGGGAGCACAGCCTATCACAGGGTAGGAACTGGTCAAGGAGGAGAGGGCCAGGAAAGTAAAGAAGAGGCTCCAAAGAGCAGAAGGCTCCCTGAAGTAACCGCCGGCAGAAACTCCGAATCAGGGAGAGGAGGTTATTCCTGGACTTCAAGATGTCATTGCCAGGGTATCAGCAAGGCCTAGTCGGAAAAGCGTGGGCTTGAGAGTCAGAAGGACCTGCATTCTAATCCTGATTCTACCACTTATCTCCTGTGAGCCTTCGGGCAAGTCACTTAACTTCTCTGTGCCTCAGATACCTCATCCCAAATCTGTGCCCAAACCAATTAGCTTGTAACTACCACAGCGCTTAGTATAGTGCATGGCACATAATAAGCACTTAACAAGTACCACAATAAACTAGTGTTGCAGTGAAATCCTTAAAGTAAAAACAGGCTTTTTCTATGAAACCAAAGACTGTGCCTAAGCAATCTGAATGCAGAATTTACTATTTCAGAAACTCATTATCTGAGGGGCCAGTGGACATTTATCATCAATCAGTCAATTAATCAATCATTCAGTGGCATCATCAAGAACCTACTGAAAGCCAGGAACTGTACTAAGGGTTTGGAAGGGCCCTATCCCTGTCCCTAGGAAGCTTACAATCTATTGGAGAAGAAACACCGAAATGATTTACGGATGGTAAACATTAGAGACCGAACAAATATGAAGCAGGAAACAGTATAAACACTTGAAGACTAAACGACTAGACAAGGAACAGAGCGTGATGATATGTAAATGACACCAAAGTTGTGCATATAGATATGTATATGAGAAATTAGCAATCAGAATGGTGAGGGTGGGGGTTGGTCTGATGAAACAGCTGTGGGAATTCCATTGGAAAAGGTTTCCTGAAAGAGCTGAGATTTTAGAGGGGCATTAAAAGATGAGGAGACCTGTGCCCTGGAGGATTTGGAGTCGGGAAGACGTCCAGGTAGGAAAACAGCAGGATCTGGGGGTTGGAGGCAGGATCATCGTGCAAGAGAGAAGGAAGAGGAGAGTGTGGGAAAAGTGGAGAGGGTGAGAGAGCGAGAGAGAGAGGGTGAGAGTGGGAAGAGCAAAGTGAGCGACCCATGCCGCCAACCCCTGAGGTGCAGGGGAGGACTGGCCAGCTCAGCCCCAGATGCTTCTCTCACCTAGTCACTAATAGCAAGCTGCGGGACCGCCGCAGCCGGCTCCCGGGGATATAGTGGACGCCCTGGCGGGAAGCCCGAGATGGCCCCGGGCCTGGCTTTAACAAGCCAAGGGATCTGGGACCCCGGGCTGCATGTCCCCCCCAACGAGTGACCAGAAATCCCAGACACCGGAATGGCCCTACATCCCTGGGCCAGTCCCTTCAGAACCGGGGCCACGGCCCACTCTCCCGAGATGGCTTCCTGTGCCCAGGAAGGGCTCTATAAATACCATTGATTGATCAAAACAAAGAGAGGTGAGTACCAGGTTTGGATGCCAAATCAATCATTTTGTTTATTGGAAAGCAATCACCATGGAGGCCTTCCTTCTGCCCAGCTGAACCCAGGAGCTCAGCTCCCAGAAAGAGGCTCAGTAGCAACCGGTCCTGCAAATCGGCTGGAAGCAAGTGGTCCGGGAGACCCTAGTAGAAAAGCAGCTTGGGCGGCAGAAGCTCGGGGAGCGGTAACCGCCGAACCCGAAGCCCAGGGACCCGCAGCCCAGGGAGCCGACCAACGGGCCCTGGCAGGGGCTCTGGAAGCAGGAGAGCCTGGGGCGGAAGCATGGGGTCTGGCAGGGGATGGAGCAGCTGGACTGAAAGCTGGAGGGCTCGCAGCAGGTCTCCTGGCAGGGATCGAAGGCATAGGCTCCCCCAGAGCAAGGGCCGCAGGAGTCGGTGCGGTAGACGAGGTTGCTCGGGGCGCAGGAGCCCCCGAAGGAGGTCGGGAAGCACGGGGAGCACCCGAGGGAACGGGAGGAGAAGTTCCTGGAACAGCTGCTGTAAGACATGGTGTCCAAAGTCAGGTTGCGGTGGAGTTGTAGCGAAGAGGCTGTGCGAATGTGTGTCGGCCCTCCTGGACGGGGACGTTTATATCCCCTGCACGGAGGGTGTGGCACAGTCTGTAAACACCCCTTCCATACTGGCACTCCCCAGTTTGTAGGAGTACATCTGTTTAATCAGCTATATAATTGCTGGTGGTAAGTGTCGACACCTGTGCATAAATTCAATTGCATTTGGGGTAAATGATAGAGCCGTGAATTGCTCAGAAATGAAAAAAAAAGGTTTTGGCCAGTTCAAAGGGATCGCTCGCATGCATCCAGATTCCCCTCGTTCCCGGAGGCCCGAACTGGTTCAGAATGAAGAGCCAGAGCAAATCTTGCACAGGCCTCCAGGCCCTTTGACTTCCGGAGGCGGTAATGCAAATGACAGCCGGGCCTCTGGCTCCCTGTCGGCCAGACCCCCACCACCGTTTTTGGCGGCCAGCTGGGCTTCACTCACTTAGTTCCACATCCTTTTTCATCAGTGCAGCAGCTATGCCAGGAAAGGAAAACTGGCTCCAGCTCCTCCTCCAAGCGATGGCTCTCAGTGTCAGGGAGATTGGGGTAGAGAAAAGGGTTTCGGGTTCGATCCTTCCAGCAGAGCAGAGCCTGCAGTCAGAACAACGCCTCACAAAGTCAACTGGTCAGGACTTTTGCGTGGCCTAGGGGATAGGGCTCGGGTGTGGAAGTGAGAAGGACCTGGGTTCTAATCCTGGCTCTGCCACTTGTCTGTTGTGTAACCTTAGGCAAGTCACTTTACTTCTCTGTGCTTCAATTACCTCATCTCTAAAATGGGGATTAAGACTGGGAACGCCGTGTGGGACAGAAACTGTGCTCAATCTGATTACCTCAAATCTGCCCCAACACTTAGAACAGTGCCTGGCACATAGTAAGCACTTCAATACCACAGAAAACAAAAAAATCCAAAATGCTTTGGACACCAAGAACAGACAAATTGGGCTCTGAGCCTGGGGTGCCTCGGGAGGCTTTCCCAGTCCTCACTCCCTGCCACTCCGAGCCAGACTCCCTCTGCTCGGCTCCAGGCTTGGACCACAGCTGCCGGTCCCCACAGCGGTCAGTGCGGTTGGACGGTGTCTACCCACCGACTCACTGCTGGGGCATCCTCGGTAGAAAATTCCGGCTTGGACATAAGTGCGTGGCAGCAAAACCAGCAGCAAAAGTGACCCTGACATGCAGACCAGGAAATGCTTTTAGACTATAAGCTCGTTGTGGGCAAGGAACGTGCCTACCAACTCTGTTACAGTGTATTCTCTCAAGCGCTTAGTACAGTGCTCTGCCCACAATCAATCAATCATACTTATTGAGTGCTTATTGTGTGCAGAGCACTATAGGAAGCACTTGGGAGAGCACGATAGAACAGAGTTAGCAATATACTTTCCCTGCTCAGAGTGAGCTTACAGTCTAGTCAGGGAGACAGACATTAATATTAATAAATCAATTATGGATATAATTTATCCATAAGTGCTCAATAACACAGTAAGCACAGTAAGCGCTCAATAAATACGATTGATTGATTCTGCCCTTTTCTCTTTTTCGACAGTTAACTGCCGCTCTCGTGAAGACCTAGCCACTGGTTTGGGTCTGATCCTGGCCAGCTCTCTGCCGTGGATGGGGCAATCTTACTTTCAAGGCTCAACCACGCCAAAGATCCCACCTGGCCTGCTCCACCCACCCCTCGATCAACAAGCAAAGTCGTCCTGAAGGGAGAAAATGCTCCTTGGAAGGGTGAGGAATGTGTTGTGGGAACTACCAAGGGGAAGTTATTAACTTTAATGGGGTCATGAGGAGAAGCCACCGGGGTGACAACTCCACCCCCATTTCACCGCCGCCGCCCCCCAGCCTAGCAGGAGTCTAGCAAGCCCGGAGATGTCACCCCCTAAGCATCCTATAATTGGCCCCGTGCACACCCGGCTGCAGGAGAACAACACGGTTGCCTCGTGGAGTTCATTTAAAGACCATGCCGTGTGAACAACCCCACACGTATGATTGTTACGAAACCAGCCACAACACAGCCGGGGTGCTTGGCTTTGTAGTCTGCATGCCTGGAGTCCCAGGACGCGCATGAAATCTAATAGGAGGTGAATATTTGACCTTTAATGGGAGAGGATGAATATCTAACCCACAAAGAATGGGGATTTTTATGAGGGAAAACCATTTCCTGCTTACCATGGAAAGGGGGGCCTCTGACACATCAACTTGCGCTGAGGGTAAGCCCCTCGAGAGCAGGGCCATAACTTATCTCACCCTCCACACAACTAATCCTCAAGAAATACCTGTGCACTTCTTGCTGGCCAACCCCTGGCAGGGTTTTCTGAGCCAGGGGGAGACACCTGGTTCCCAAGAATCCAGTTCAGAGGCTCCTGATGCTAGAGGACCCAATATATGAACTCCATGTGCAAAAGCTGCTAGAACAAGTGTTCCCTGTGCAAGAGCTTTCCGGGAAAGAGCTCCCAGTGCAAGAACTCCCAGGGCAAATATTCCTTGTTCCAAAGCTCCCTGTACTAGAGCTACCCATGAAAGATCTCTCATGCCAGAACTCCCTGTGCAGGTGCACCGGGAACAGGAGCTTCCTGAGCAAGAGCTCCAGATTCCCTAGGAAGCAGTGTGGCCTAGTAGAAAGTTCACAGGCTGGGGAGTCACAAGACCTAGGTTCTGATTCCAGTTCTGTCACTTGTCTGCTGTGTGACCTTGGGCAAGTCACTTCACATCTCTGGGCCTCAGTTACTTCATCTGCAAAATGGGTTTTCAATAACTGTTCTGCCTTCTACGGAGATCATGAGCCCCATGATGGACCTAACTACTTGGTACCTACCCCAACGCTTAGTTCTGTGCCTAGCATATAGAAAGTGCTGAACAAATACCACAATTATTGTTTTTTATTATTATCATTACTGCTAAAGCAGTACAAACCGCAAGGGACAGGAGTGTTCCTGGCCCACCCCACATCACCTCTCCTCTAAAATGTTTTCCAACAGCCACATAAGGAAACACTCAAGACATTTTCACCTGGTCAGTTTTGCTGTGATCCTCAGCCCAGACCCTGTCATTACCACCGACATCCCGTTCCCCAAGGCTCCGCCGCCGCTTAATCCAAACCCAAACCACTGCAAACGGAGATGATGACGAGTCCAGCCAAGCCGTTGGACTGCCTTGGTTCAAGGCGGAAAGGTTTCTGGGAAACTACAGGCCCCCCTTGGGAATCTCATCTAGCACCACGCTTCAGGACCCCTTTAGGATGAGGAAAGGGATCTGGAAATCAGTGATGAGGGCTGATGTTCCTGTACATGGACTGTCCCACCCTCTCTGTCCACTCGTCCCCACGTAGACTTACTTCCCAGGGGGCCAAAACAGCCCAATCCCCAGTTCGTTTCCCAACTATTGGTACTGCTTCTCCAAGTTTGGTTGGGGGAGAAGATGGAGACTGTTGGGAGAGAAGACCGCCAAAATAGAGGAAGGAGATTATTGGGGAGAAGACCACTGGGAGAGAAAATGGAGAACATTGAGGGAGTAGATGGGGACTGATGGTGGAGAAGATGGAGACCATGGGGCAAGAAAATGTTGATTACTGGGGGAAAAGATCATTAGAGGAGAAGATAATAATAATAATAATGTTGGTATTTGTTAAGCGCTTACTATGTGCAGAGCACTGTTCTAAGCGCTGGGGTAGACACAGGGGAATCAGGTTGTCCCACGTGGGGCTCACAGTCTTAATCCCCATTTTACAGATGAGGGAACTGAGGCACAGAGAAGTTAAGTGACTTGCCCACAGTCACACAGCTGACAAGTGGCAGAGCTGGGATTCGAACTCATGATGGAGACCATAGGGGAAGAAGATGGAGGCCATTGGTAGAAATCAGGTTTGGGGATGTTGATGACATAGATTAACATCTCTCCTCCCCGTACAGACAAAAAGATTGGCCGCCCTGTGATGTTTGGTGATTTGGGGGATCGGGTGTCCTAGCCCTCCCTCGGTGGGAGGAATTCCACCCAGTGATAAAACGGCTGCAATCCTGGAGCCAAGGGAAGAGCATAGACCGATCTAGTCAGTTATCTGCTTTGTGTTCTTGGGCAATTTACTTAACTTATCTATACCTTGGTTTCCTCATCTGTAAAATGAGGATTCAATTAGCCTGTTCTCCCTCCCACTTAGACCGTGAAGCCCATGTGGGCAGGGACTAGGTCCGACCTGATTAAGTTGCAGCTACCCCAGTGTTTAGTACTTGGCACATAGTAAGCACTTGCCAAATATAATGATAATAATAGTAATAATAACAGCCATCGAGGCAGGAAGGTGACTCTGGCAGAAAGACGAGACAGAAAGATGTGAGAAAGAAGACCGTGTCTGCAAATCTGACATCAGAGAGGTTCCCGGCTCTTCCCCAAGAGACAGAGTCCCAACACTGAGTGTGAAAATGCTTCTCTCCTCTGGTGACGGCTCCCAGGGGAACAAGTAATCAATCCCCTGGCACAGAGGGAATAATAATAATCACTGTGGTATACGTTAAACACTTACTATGTGCAAAGCACTGTTCTAAGCGCTGGAGAAGATACAAGATATTCAGATCCGACACAGGCCCTGTCCCACATAGGGTTCCCAGTCTAAGAAGGAGGGAGAAGTGGTATTGAATCCCCATTTTACAGATGAGGTAACTGAGACACAAAGAAGTGAAGTGACTTGCCCAAGTTCACACAGCAGCCAAGTGATGGAGTGGGGATTAACACCCAGGTCCTTCTGACTCTCAGGCCCATGCTTTATCCACTAAGCCACGCTGCTTCTCTGAAGGGAAGGCTCCAGAGGACTTTGCCAGTACGCACACAACTTAGAACATCATCGCCATCATCATCACCATCACTACCCTTTGTCGAGGCACGTCCGATGCACTTTGCAAAGCACCGTACTGAGCGGTGACGTGGCTGTGTGGAAGTCGGCTAAAGATGAGGTTCTCCACACCACCCACTGGGAGCTGACAATCTGAATGGGGAAGGACAGTAGTCCCCCAGAACAACGATTTCAGAGTAACTTTTATTTTTATCATCTGCACCTCTGCTTTCGTGTCCACTCATCTCTCCAGGAGACTGAAATGATAATTGTAATAATGGTTATATTTGTTAAGCACTTATTCTGTGCCAGGCACTGTACTAAGCGCTGGGATGGGCACACGCAAATCAGGTTGGACCCAACTCTTGTCCCAAGTGGCCTCACAGTCTTAATTCCAATTTTTCAGATGAGTTAACTGAGGCACAGAGAGGTTAAGTGACTTTCCCAAGGGCACACAGCAGACAAAGTGCCGGAGTCGGGATTAGAACCCAGGTCCTTCTGACTCCCAGGCCCGTCCTTTATCAACTTCACCACGTTGCTTCCTCGGATTCAGTTTCACAATATCACAGCAGACCCTTCAGCCCCTTCCTCCCCAACCCACTCCAGGAGTCAGGGAATATCAGAAAATTCTATGCTTCTGTTTCTGTTACTGGTTTTCTTAAATGTCGATACTCCCCATTCTTGGAGTTAGGTTTAATAGTCTATTTGTCCCTGCCCTGTTTCTGATATCACTATCAGCCCCCTGAAGGCAGGAGCCATGTTTTCTCCTCTTCCCCCAACCCCTCCCTCAGCGCCCATTATAGTACGTGTACATGTGAGTGTGCACGTGTGCATTTGTGTCCGGGCACACTGGCAGTCCTGTGAAGCTGGGGACCATGTCTCCTCCCCTTCATATTCCTTCTTCAGGGTCCATTATAGTCCATGGACAAATGTGGGGACGGTGGGGGAGTGTGTGTGTGTGTGTGTGTGTGTCAGTGCATGCATGTATGTATATCAGTGAGTGTGCCCTGTCTTTCCATGACTCTGGTAAACCTTCTGTCTTTCTGCTGGGGAGAAAGCCAGGTCTCTCCAGGCCAAGCGGAAAAAGCGCTAACTTCCCTTGATGGTCTGAAGCAGAATCAAAATAATCCAGGAATTGAGCCCAGGGACAAGGTTCAGACAGCCTGGACTCTCGCTGGCCAACGGGCTACCCCGGGAGCGCGGCTCTGCCTCGGCTCTGGGGCGAGCGCACCGCTGGGCCGCTGGACTGTGCCTAGGCACCCTCAGCAGGAACGAGATTCATCCCTTCAGACCACAGTTAGTGGAGACTGGGATATCAGGGGTGGGATATCCCCTCATCCCCCTTGTCCTGAGTCTGGGCCCGCTCCACCCCACAGCCCACAGCGGGGCCTCCAGCCCAAGCTAGTTGGGGCCAGTCCGGTCTGGAACGTGGGGAGAGATGGGATGAGCAATCGGCAATTATGATGCTGATTAAATGTATGTTCTCCCGTGGAATGGTGAGTACCAAACTGGGAGGGTTGTTTACAGATTTTGCCACGCCCTCTGCTCAGGGGATATAAACGTCCCCGTCCAGGAGGGCCGACACACACTCGCACGCTCACAACCTCCTCCTTCCATCTCCACAGCCACCTGAGTTCGGACACCATGTCTTGCAGCAGCTGTTCCAGGAACTTCTCCTCTCGCTCCCTCGGGTGCTCCCCGTGCTTCCCGACCTCCTTCGGTGGCTCCTGCGCCCCAAGCAACCTCGTCTACCGCACCGATTCCTGCGGCCCCTGCTCTGGGGGAGCCTATGCCTTCGATCCCTGCCAGGAGACCTGCTGCGAGCCCTCCAGCTTTCAGTCCAGCTGCTCCATCCCCTGCCAGACCCCATGCTTCCGCCCCAGGCTCTCCTGCTTCCAGAGCCCCTGCCAGGGCCCGTTGGTCGGCTCCCTGGGCTGCGGGTCCCTGGGCTTCGGGTTCAGAGGTTGCCGCTCCCCGAGCTTCTGCCGCCCAAGCTGCTTTTCTACTAGGGTCTCCCGGACCACTTGCTTCCAGCCGACCTGCAGGACCGGTTGCTACTGAGCCTCTTTCTGGGAGCTGAGCCCTCGCGGTGGGGCAGTGCCAGGCTCCCACAGCGGCACGTCTCTCTCGTGACCCTCGGCATTCCTCCTCCTCCTCGTCCTCCTCCTCCTCCTCTTCTCCAGGACGCATCCACTATCACAGCCCGTCGGGAAGATGGTCTCATAAGAAGAAGGATCACTAGAGAGAGTACAGATCTCTCTCTCTATCCATCAAAGTCATACCCTGAATGCCACCGGGTGGAAGGAAGACCTTTGGGGTCACTACTTTCAAATAAACATCACGATTGATTTGGCATCCAAACCTGGGGCTCATTTTTCTTTGTCCGTTTCGATCTATCAGTGGTATTTATTGAGCGCTTCCTGAATGCAGTGAGTCGTCTCAGGAGAGCGGACTGTGGCCCCGGTTCCAGGTCACTCTATGTGGGGGATGTGCAGCCCAAGTTGCCCCCGGGGATCAGCTCCCATGGCTCTTTAAAGCTGGGGCCGGGGCTGTCTCCCCACCAGCATGCCCACAATCCCCATTTTCGGTCCCCCGGTTAGGTGAGAAACACAGAGTGGCTCAGTGGAAAGAGGACAGGCTGGGGTGTCAGAGATCATAGGTTCAAATCCCGGCTCCGCCGCTCGTCAAGTCACTTAACTTCTCTATGCCTCAGTTACCTCATCTGAAAAATGGGGATTAAGACTGTGAGCCCCATGTGGAACAACCTGATCACCTTGTATCCTCTCCAGCGCTTAGAACAGTGTTTTGCATATAGTAAGCGCTTAACAAATGCCAACATTATTATTATTATTATTATTATTATCTGGGGCTGAGCTGGCCAATTCTCCACGCCACCCCGGGGCTGGGAGTGCGGAGCAGAAATGCCTGCCACTGCGGTTCTGGCTCTCCAGCTCTCAGCTGCTCACACCTGGGCTCTCCTCACCTACCACCCCCACCAGCTCGCTCTCTTTGCTCCTCCCACATTCACCCTCTAAATGTACCTCTCTCGAGGATCCTGCCTTCGACGCTCGAATCCACTCTCCCCTGACTCCCAATCCACCAGGGCACAGCTCTCCCTATCCCCCTATCTCTAATGTTCTCCTAAGTATTTTTTTATTGATATTTGCTAAGCACTTAATATTTGCCAGGCACTATATTAAGTGCTGGGATAGGCACAAGCTGATCATATTGGACACAGTCCCTGTCTCACATGGGGTTCACAGTTTTAATGTCTTAAACACCTCAATGTAAAACTCACTTCTAGACCAAGAGGCGAGAAGAAAAACCAGACCACCATTGTAATTCCAGGTCGAGTGGGCTTACTTGAAAAGACCCTGACACGTCTCCCCGTTCAAATCGAAGGAAATTAGACAGGCATATGCATGGAACTGAATACTTAAGGTGAAACACGTGACACAAAGGGCAGATTCTGGCCCCAGTGCCCCACAAATGGAGGTTACAATGGTCTAATTGAAGAGAGAGGTTGGGTCAAGTCCCAGTCCAACCAAGCCAGTGTTTGGAGGCTGATAATGGTGAGGATTTGGAAGACACAACGATCTGTTCTCATTATGGGGTCAAACTTGGTTTGGGGAACCCTGACTTAGCTCCTGGGATTGGAGTGAACAAATTGATAAACGAATATGTGTTCCTGGGGAAAAAAAAGAATGGCTCTCAAGGCAATAGTTCTGGGGATCGGAAATATAAATCCCTCATACCCGTGTCCCAAACCGCAGTCGTAGGGGAAGTCGTAGCCCTAGTGCAGGCCTCGGTACCTACTGCAGCCATAGCCGTGAACCAGGCCACCATAGCCACAGTCCAGCCCACCAAAGTTGTTGCCATAGGAGCCTCTCATAGCATCAGAAACAGAGGGTTGGTAATGTGGAGAACAGGAAGGAATGTGAATTGGAATTCAGCCATCTCCACGTGCCTTTTATCTCCCCCAGATATGGAAATTCTGTACAGACTCTCCTCCTCCCCTTCCCATTGGCCAAATCACAAGATACAAAACTCATTACATCTGTCTGCCAACAGGAAGAAAGAGCCTCATCCTCAATAAACTCTTAATTTCCCTGGATGCTAAGTCAGGGTTCCCCAAACCAAGTCTGATCCCATAATGAGAACAAATGGTTGCGTCTTCCAAATCCTCACCACTATCAGCCTCCAACTGAACCACCCATACAGGCATCCCCACCACGTGGCTTTGTGATCTCGGAGGCGTGATCCGCCTCGTCCTGAACTGGCGGATCCGCTCCCCACCTGCCTTCCCAGGTTCCAGAGAACTTCCTGAGTCCGGGGCTCCATCCACCTCTCCCCGCTGGCCAAGATATTGCTCCTTCTGGGATCAACAGTTCCATAGAATGGGGGAGGACAAACTCTGGGCTTCAAACATCAGCCTTCAAACTCAACCTCTACGGTCATCTCACTGACAGTCCAGCCCAAGATTCTTCTTCCAGTGTCCCACACCTTCCATCCAACAACCCTGATCCTCCCAAGCACAGACTATCAAATACCCCTGACTCCCCACTCTCCATCTCTGACTCTCCCCAAGTAACCCAGCCCGGATCATCCTACACCCAACTCGCCCCTCTCCATCCCTGACTCCCCACCAAGTGATTCAGCATGAACCATCCAACTCACCAATTCTCCCCTTTCCATCCCCGATTTTCCCTCCAGGGACCAAGCACAAAACATTCAACCTCTCTATTTCTGCCTCTCCATCTCTGATTTTTCCTATGGTAACCCAACGTGGGCCATTCATCTATGGATCTACCTAGACTCCTTCCAGGCTAATTAATAATTCTGATCTACAACCCCTGCTGTGGGGCCAAATTCCATGTTTTCCACCTTCTTTGTGAAGAAGTGTTTCCTTTTGTTTCTTTTGAATTGATCACTCCCAAGCTTCACTGGGTGTGACTTCACGCTGGACCTTTGGGAGTCTGTGAACAGCAATGCCACACTAGCCCTGTTCACACCCTTAACACCTCTGTAGACTGAATCAGGCCAAGAGGAAGATGGAGACTATTGGGAGAGAAAAGTGTCAAAGCAGAGGATGGAGATTACTCGGGGAGAAGACCACTGGAAAAGAAAATGGAGAACATTGAGGGAAAAGATGGAGACTGACCGTAGAGAAAATGGAGACCATGGGGGAAGAAAATGGAGATTAGTAAGGAAAAAGACCATCAGAAGAGAAGAAGGTGTCCATCGGGGAAGAAGATGGAGGCCATTAGTGGAAATCAGGTTTGGGGATTTTGATGACACAGATTAGCATCCCTCCTCCCCCAACTGGCAAAAGCATTGGCTGCCCTGTGATGCATGGTGATTCTGGGGTTCAGGTGTCCTAGCCCTCCCTGGGTGGGAGGAATTCTGCCCAGTGGCAAGGCAGCTACAATCCTGAGGTCAAGGGAAGAGCAGAGACAAATCTAGTCAGTTACTATGTGACCTTAGGCAATTTACTTAACTTCTCAGTGCCTCAGTTTCCTCATCTGTAAAATTCAATAGTACTTAATGAGTGCTTACTATGTGCAGAGCACTGTACTAAGCTCTTGGAATGTACAAATCGGTAACAGATAGAGACAGTCTCTGCCCTCTGAAGGGCTTACAGTCTAAAATGGGATTCAATGCTTGTCCTCCCTCCTACTTAGGCTGTGAGACCCATGTGGGATCTTATTATCTATCTACCCCAGCGCTTAGAATAGTGCTTGACACAAAATAGTGTTTGAAAAATACAATAAAAATAATAATAATAACAGTGCTTTGGCAGGCCAGAGCAAAGCCAGGCATTTGGACAAGATCAGTGAGCTACAGTAAAGCCTTTCCAACTTCATGGAGCTTGATGATCTCATCCAAATTCCTGACTTTGATCTTTCTTCAAGATGGTTCTCCGGAGATGGACCCTCCAATAAGCCATTCCAATTTCATGGAGGGTCCATCCCGGCGAACCATCTCGAAGGAAGATCAATGCAGGCATTGCGGAATCCCCCTCTTTTACTATTATTATTATTCTTGTTTTTAATGGTATTTGTTATACTATGTGCCAGGCACTGAACTAAAATCTGGGGTGAATACAATATAATCGGGTTGGACACAGTCTCTAATCCACTTGGGTCTCACAGTCTTAATTCCCACTTTATAGATAATAATAATAATGATATTTGTTTAGGGCTTACTTTGTACCAGGCACTGTACTGAGTGCTGGGTGGATACAAGCAAATTGGGTTGGACAAAGTCTCTGTCCCACATGGGGCTCATGGTCTCAATCCCCATTTTACAGATGAGGTAACTGAGTCACAGAGAAGCTCAAAACTTGCCCAAGTTCACAAAGCAGACAATCGGTGGAGCCATTTCTCCAGAGATGCCGGGAAGTCAACCACGAAGCACTTGGAGCCGCGGTTTAGACAGAATGACCCAGCACGTGAAGACCTGAGAAATGAAAACGTGAAGGAACTCGGAGATGCAGCCAAGAAACTCTGAGCAACATTGTGCAAGCCACAAAAACTCAAAGTGTCCATCAGTAGACGCCAGAGGACCCTGTGTCTACCCCAGTGCTTAGAACAGTGCTCGGCACATAGTAAGCGCTTAACAAATACCAACATTATTAGAGGATTTGCAGTTCCTGGAGCAGGATGGGCAGCGGCGGCCGAATTTGTATTCACGGCCGAAGCTGTAGGGGAAGTCGTAGCCTCGCCCAGGCCTCGGTAGCCGCCACAGCCGCAACCCAGGCTGCCGTAGTAGTGACCCGAGTAGCAGTTTACGGCACTGGGGGCCGTGGGATCGGGCGGATAAAGACAGGTTTCCTGAATCCGAATGACCCACTCCCTGTGGAGCCTCCCAACATTTTTTATCCGGGGTGTGCAACACCACAAAACCCTCTCGTCATTAGCACATTCATTTACATGACACAGCTCATTAATCTGGTACCTCCTCCTGGACATGAGGGCTGGGTCCCATTAAAAAAACTGGAATTGTCCTGCTAATTTGTTAGGTTCTCCTGGATGAAACTTGAGCCTTTAATGAGAAGTGATTTCCGGGCTCACCAGATGGACTGCTCTTTGGTAGCACATACGGAGCTGCTCTGCTCCCTCTAATTAAACAATCCCTCCTCTTCCGCTCCACCCGTCAACACAACTCCATCCAGTGAAACCGACTCTGAAACCGATCCAAACAGCTCCTGACACGAGCACCTTTTCAGGGGACGGGACACATCTCCACTTCCCTCCAGGACCTTTGGGATCAAAAACCCTCTAGCGTTCATGGCACCGTCACACCTTCACTACCCAGGACGTGTGAAGACATCGGGCAGCAATATGAATCTCCAAGCAGCCATGGACAGTTATTCAAAACGGGACCACCGATAACAGGGGGGATGGGAGAGACACTTTCAAGATGCAGAGGAGTCAAAACTCTAACTCTGTGACCTTGCAGCTGGAAGACAACAGCAAAAGGAAAACCAGACCGGTGTACAGCAATTAGAAATGGGGGTGAACATCTTAAAGCAGAGGCTTTAGGAAGATAACGACTCAAGGGGAAACAAAACTGCACTAGGACCCGCGGGTAGCAAGCACAGCAGGGTAACAGCAGGGGAGTTCTTTCTGGGTGCAGAGTCTAAAAGGGTGGTTGGGTAGGCATTGGGATCATCAGTCACAGTCACACCCCAATAAAATTCTCACCTTGGGTAGCATGAACTTCTAGCTTGAATGAGAAAGCTTTTCTCTCTCTCTCTTTCCCTTTCTTCCATTATTTTAGAACAAGGAATCAACAAAATGTGCCCTTGGACTGGATCTGGTTCCAAAGTGGATCCCCCATGGGGAAGATCTGCTGCCCAAACTAACTGGCACCAGCAATTGGGCAGGGCTGCCAGTTCATTGGGGTGGGCTTTAAACTTGCCCCTGCTGCCCAACCAAGGTTTAGCTGCCATCTTCCCCGGGCAGTGATAGTTGACTGGACCATCAGCTAACAACTGATAAATGGAGACTGGACCATCAGTTAACAACTGATAAATGGTAACTGAACTGTCAGTGGCCACCATTAGATGATGATGGTGATGGTATTTGTTTAGCGCTCACTATGTGCCAAGCACCTTTCTAAGCTCTGGGGTAGATATAAAGCAATCAGGTTGTCCCACGTGAAGTTCACAGTCTTCATCCTCATTTCACAGATGAGGTAACTGAGGTACAGAGAAGTTAAGTGACTTGCCCAAAGTCACACAGCTGCTAAGTGGTGGAGCCATAATTAAAACCCACGACCTCTGACTGCCTAACCCGTGCACTTTCCACTAAGCCACGCTGCTTCACCATCAGTTGGTGCTCCACAGTCAAAGTTTGTCTCTCAGATATTTAATTTTCTAAAACCACTGCGAAAAGCAGCATGGGCCCGGGAGAAAAAAGGACCTGGGTTCTAATTCTGGCTCCCGCCATCTGTTTGCTATGTAATCTTGGGCAAGTCGCTTATCTTCTCTGTACCTCAGTTCCTTCATGTGTAAAATGGGAATTAAGAGCCCGATGTGGAACATAGACTGCATCCAAGCTGAATCGCTGCCATCTACCCCAGCATTTAGTTTAGTGCCTGGCACATAGAAGCACTTAAAAACTTTTTTAAAAAACCAAAGAACCGACAGCTTACAGGGTGATGGAAACAGCACAGAACGAATCCAATATTTTTGCAAAGGGCCAGAACTTGAAAGAAGATCAAGAAGAACAATAATAACAAAGAATAAAAACAAAAGATATTCCTCTTTGGTGCCCAGAAGGATTCAGGTCATGTCAAGAACAAGTCCCTGAGTCCCAGTGGGGCAAAGACCCAGACTTTGATCCCAGACTCTCTGCCTGGCATTGTGTCCCATCTGGCATTGTGTCCTGGAACATGGATGGTCCAGCCACCAACAGCGGCAACAATTCCCCTGCCGACAAAAATGTCCACGGGGCATCCCGACGGCCCGGGGGTCCAGCACGACCCCACTGCAAAGAGTCGTCCCGACTTGACATGGAACTCACCACCGGGGCATGGAGGAGAGAGACCGTCAAACATGTAGGGGAACAGACATAGTTCCCAAGGGCCACACTTGATTTTCCTATTCCTCTCCCCTCGCTGCAACGAAGGTCTAGATTAGGGTGATACTGGGGCTTCAAGCCCCAAGCCGAGCGATCGACGATTAAGGAGGTGAATGAACTCGGATGAAGCTCTCTTTGGAGCCAATAGCCTCAAAGTCGACCAAGTCTCCAACAGCACAACCCTTGTCCACAAAAAAGTGTCATAGCTGGCCAAGAGTGTTGACCACAGAGAAACAGTCAGTGCGCTAAAATGGACAAAGAGAAATAAGAAACAATGCTGCTGAAGGTTAATTAAAAATGTTTATTCACAAATTCTCTCAAATTTCAAATATTGGGAAGAGAGAGAACGGGGTGCTGGCGAGAAAGTATGAGAAGAGAAGCACGCGTGTCAGAAGAGGGGAGCCGTGAGACCGGGGAAGTGACGATCTGGGGATCAGACCCTCGATCTCAACACGCCAGGCGGGTGATGGTGGCAGAGGACCAACTGAAGGAGAACGTGGGATGCAAAGATGGCAAAAGAGGGCTTCCAAACATTCCTCACGTCGCTCAGTAGAAGCAGGAGGACCAGTAGCTCCCGGAGCAGGATGGGCGACAGCCGCCGAATCCGTATCTACGGCCAAAGCCACAGCTTTGGCCGTAGCCGTAGCCGCATCCGTAGCCATAGGGGAAGCCGTAGCCCCAGCCCAGACCTCTGTAGCCGCCACAGCCGTAGCCCCAGCCCAGGCGGCCGTAGCCGCAGCCGCCGTAGTAGTTGCCGTAGTAGCCGCTCATGGTGTGGGAGATGGAGGGTTCGGTCGTGTGGAAGAGAGGAAGGGACCCGAGTTTGAATGTCGTCGTCCACCCCTGCTTCTTATACCGGCCCGGCCAGGGCGGGGCCTACACAGACTCTTCTTATTTTCATTCCAGGGGACAAATCACATAAAAATTCCTCATTAACCTGCCAGTCTGTGGCGTGGGGACCAATCCCATCCTCATTAAGGACGTTTTAGGTTGATCTCATGCCTCGTCCTGAGTTCTCAGTCCCCAATCTCATGCCTGTAATAAGGAGTGATTGCAGAGTCTACAAAGTCCATGCTCACCAGTCACGTCTCATCCTCCACTGACGGGGTTCACCCGCAGCCATCGAGTCCGCCTCCCACCACTGAAGAATTTCTTTCCTCCATTACCCCTTTTTTACGGTGTTTGGTTAAGCCTTTGCTATGTTCCAGGCACTCTACTAAGCACTGAAATTGAGAAACCGAAAGCAAGAAGAACAGGGGAGGTGTTTTCAGAAGAATAATATTAATGGTATTTGTTAAGTGCTTGCTACGTGTGAGGCACTGGACTACGCTCTGGCGTAGATACAAGGAAATCAGGTTGGACACAGTCCCTGTCCCAGGTAGAGCTCACCGTCTCACTCTCCATTTGACAGATGAGGAAACTGAAGCACAGAGAAGTGAAGTGATTGCCCAAGGTCACACAACAGACAAGTGGTGGAGCTGGGATTAGAACCCACGATCTCCTAACTCCCAGGCCCGTGCTCTATCCGCTACGCCCCACTGATTCTGAATAAGCATAAGAATAACTGTGGTATTTGCTCAGCTCTTATTACGAGCCAAGCACTGTACTGAGCTCTGGGATAGATAAGCTAAATGTAGGTCAACACAGTATAGCCAGACTTCAGACTATGCCGCAAGCTGCCAAGGACCCGCCCGCAAGGTGCACCACAATCGAGACAAAGGAGGGCTCCTCCTGAACAGGGGCTTCATAAGGATGGAGACATGGAAGCAGAACTGAAAACAGCACCAGGGCCACAGACGACAGACACGTCAGCACAGCGAGGGTCAGCCTTTTTGTGTGCACGGTGCCGGCACTACCGTAAGTCCTGCAGGGGCCTTTTTAATCACATCCATGCTCAGTGTGAATTTCAGCATCAATCAGTCATATTTATAAACAGCGTGGGTCAGTGGAAAGAACACGGGCTTTGGAGTCAGAGGTCATAGGTTCGAATCCCAGCTCGGCCACTTGTCAGCTGTGTGACTTTGGGCAAGTCATTTAACTTCTCGGTGCCTCAGTTACCTCCTCTGTAAAATGGGGATTAAGACTGTGAGTCCCATGTGGGACAACCTGATTCCCCTGTGTCTACCCCAGCGCTTAGAACAGTGCTCGGCACATAATAAGCACTTAACAAATACCAAAATTATTATTATTATTATTATTAAAAATAGTGCTTGGCACATAGTAAGCTTTTAACACATACCATCATCATCATTATTATTACTGAGCACTTACTGTATGCTAAGTGTCCCAAGTACTAGGTGCTTGGGAGAGTACGACAAAACAGTATTACAACAATATAACCAATGCATTCCCTACCCATAACAAGCTTACAGTCTAGAGGAGGAGCATCAGTGGAAACTTATTCCAGGAAGAAAATACACCCACAACTTAAAACCTGTGGCCCAGTGTCCAGGGCAGTCTCATGTATCGGTCTATCTTATGGGGATGGGAATCTATTTGGGTCAAATGACCAAAGCACCTTACATTAGTTATTTTAATTTGCCCCTCACAACATCCCTGCAAAGGTAGGGTTCAGGTATTATTATTATCCTTACATGGGAGTCGATGGCCCTTCCTAAAAGGGCCATCCTAAAAGGCCCTTCCTTTTAGGATTTCCTTCCTAAAAGGCCCAGAGGGGCAGCTCCTTCCAAAGAATCACTCATAAGGGGCTCAGAGGGGCACCAGAGCCACTGCCCACTGGGAACCAGCTACAACAACAGCCACAGAGGAGGTGGTGACAGGCACAAAGAGATCTATCTCATCTTGATAGATAGATATCAGTCAGACGTCCACTCACCGAGGAAGGAGAGAAGGGGAGATTCTGTTCTGGGGGTCTGTCTGGCCAAAGGTGATGCCGGAGAAAAATGGGTCCATTCGTTAGAGAAAGGCTAGTATAGTACCTGACCAAAGCAGCACATACCTGGCACATAGTAAGCAATTAACAAATACCATATTGCAATTATTATTATCCCACATGCCTCCCTTCGGTTGGTGACTTTCAACACAAAAGTGCAGTGCCTGCACATAGTAAGCCTTTAACAGATACCATAAAAAAAACCCATCCCTCACCTGCCTTCATGCAGGGGACAAAGTAGCTGCCCTAATGAAGAAACAACGTGGCCCAATAGAAAGAGCACAGGCCTGGGAGTCAGAAGACCTGGGTTCTAATAATGGCTCTGTCACAGGCCCACTGGGTGCCTGTGGGTATGTCACTTCTCAGTACCTTAGTTTCCTCATCTATATCTATTCTCCCTCCTTGTTAGACTTTGAGCCGAGGACTTTTTATTATTATGGAAAATGCTGGTGTCAAGACTGCACACTGTACCATGGAGGAAGGGAAACAAAATGGGAGAAATACCAGGATTCAGAGCTTTCAAGTTTATTGAACGGTTAACCCAGAAACATCCTCAGACAAGGCCGATCTCGAAGGGTCGACGTCACGAGGACAGAGGGAGCCTCAAAGTTGAAAAGGCAAACATCTTGTGGATGGGAAGATGGAGGAGAAGAGGTTGGAAGTGATCTGGGTTGGTCTAGTTTCTGCTGCCAGCACTGGCCTGGCCTCTCTGCGGTGATCCCAGTGGCAGGTTGAAGATGATAACAACGATAAACTGGAAATACAGCTGAGGACTGCAGAAGCCCGAGGGAACAAACTCCAAGACTCTGGAGCTCGATGGCGTCCCTCAGTAGAAACCGGAGGACCAGTAGCTCCCGGAGCAGAAGGGGCGGTAGCAGCCGAATCCGTATCCACGGCCGAAGCCGCAGCCGTAGCCGTAGGGGAAGCCGTAGCCCCAGCCCAGGCGCCTGTAGCTGCCGCAGCCCAGGCCGCCATAGCCCCAGCCCAGGCCGCCATAGCCGCAGCCGCCGAAGTAGTTGCCGTAGTAGCCGCTCATGGTTTCAGAGAAGGGGGGTTCGGTTGTGTGGAGGAGAGGAAGGGAAGTGAGTTTGAACGCCGCCGTCCGCCGGGGCCTTTTATACTCACTTGACCAGGGCGGAGTTTTCATTCCAGTGGACAAATCACATAAAAATTCCTCATTAATCTGCCGGTATGGGGCGCGGGGAGCAGTCCCACCCTTATTAAGGATATTTTAGGTTGATCTCACGCCTCGTCCCGAGTCCTCAGTCCCCAATCTCGTGCCTGTAATAAGGAGTGATCGCAGAGTCTTCAAAGTCCACGGTCACAAGACACGTTTCATCCTCTTCCAGGTTTTCTCATCTAGAGCCTGTTGTAAACGCAGACGAGAGCTTCTTGGAGTCAAAAATGAGCACATCTGCCTGTCAGGAAGGCAATCCAGGGGCAGACCCAATCAATCAGTCATTCAATCGATCAGTAGTATTTACTGAGTATCTCCCATTCTAAGCACAGCTGAGTTAAAAAAAATCAGTCCTGCTGACCATCTAATGGGGAAGACTGGCAAACAGGCAGGCAAAATCTATTTACAGTAGGCATGGAGGAGCAAGAGAAGAGGAAAGAAGGGGAAGGAAAAAGACATAACTCAGGCTACAAAGGAACAGACTAATTAAAATTATTATTATTATAGTCTTTGTTAAGCACTTGCTTTGTGTGAAGCCCTCTTCTAAGCAATGGTGAAGATACAGGATGATCAATAATAATAATAATAATGTTGGTATTTGTTAAGCGCTTACTATGTGCCGAGCACCGTTCTAAGCGCTGGGGTAGACATAGGGGAATCAGGTTGTCCCACGTGGGGCTCACAGTCTTCATCCCCATTTTACAGATGAGGGAACTGAGGCACAGAGAAGTTAAGTGACTTGCCCACAGTCACACAGCCGACAAGTGGCAGAGCTGGGATTCGAACTCATGAGCCCTGACTCCAAAGCCCGTGCTCTTTCCACTGAGCCACGCTGCTTCTCAGGTCTGCTGATCAGGTCTGACACAGTCGCTGTCCCACACAGGGCTTACAATCTAAGTGGGAGGAAGAACAAGTATTGAATCCCCATTTTACAGATGAGGTAACTGAAGCACAGAGAAGTTAAGTGACTTGCCCAAGGTCACCCAGCAGGCATGTGGCGAAGTCAGGATTAGAACCCAAGCCCTCTGACTCTCAAGTCAGGGCTCTTTTTACTAGGCCACACTACTCCTCTAACTTGTCCGGGCATCACTGGCAGCTCTGGAAGGAGTTGCACAAGAGTTCCTTGACACCGATTACTCTAGAATTTACCCCCGCAAGGCATGCAAGCGGTTCATTCATTCAATCATATTTATTGAGTGCTTACTGTGTGAAGAGCACAGTACTAAGCGTCTTACGAACAGCTCAGCAGTATCAGCCTTCACTGATTCATTCAGCAGCATTTACTGATCACCTACTGTGTGCTAAGTACTGTGCTATTAATAATTATAATAATAATAATAATTGTGGTATTTGTTAAGCACTTACTATGTGTCAAGCACTGTGCTAAGCACTGGGGTAGATATGAGATGATCAAGTCTCTCATGGGGCTCATGGTCTAAGTAGGAGGGAGAAGAGGTAGTGAATCCCCATTTTGTAAATGGGGAACTGAGGCCCAGAGAAGTGAAGTGACTTGCCCACGGTCACACAGCAGATAATTGGCACATCTGGGATTTGAACCCTAGTCCTTTGACTCCCAAGCTTGTGCTTTCTCCACTGGGGCTCGCTGTTTTGCCAGCTAACTGCCGGGAAAAGTACTAAACATGGAACAGCAGAGTATCAGGGTCTAAATAAGAGGCCCGAAGAACAAGTGTATCCACCACCCTATATCAGGCAAACCCTAGTTCCCCAAACCAAAGGCGGTCACTAATTGCCGCTCCAAATGCCGAGCACTGCCCAGTGATGCACTGATAGTGAGGAAGAAAACCAAATCGAGGAGACTAATATGGCCTTTGGGAGACAGAGTGCGATTCAACATGGCATCTAGCTAACACTCAATCTGAGGATCGAGATCAAACTGCAAGCCCATCAAGGGCTGGGACCGAACCTTGAGCATCTGCTCTGTGATCCCTAAGGGCTACAACAAGATCCTGCTCAGGGTAGGTATTGAAAATGACGACGACATTGGTGATGACTCACAGTTCTGTCCAAACTGCCCCCTTACCCAACAGCCGGCTTCTAGAGCAATAATAATAATAATAATAATAATAACCATGGTATTTATTAAGTGCTAAGTATGCGTCAGGCACTGCACTAAGCAATGGGGTAGATACAAATTACTGAGGTTGGATACAGTCTGTGTCGCACATAGGGCTCACAGTCAATCCCCTTTTCACAGATGAGGTAACAGAGGCACAGAGAAGAGAAGTGACTTGCCCGAGGTCACACGGCAGACAAGTGGTGAAGCCAGAATTAGAACCCATGACCTCCTGCCTCCCAGGCCCAAGCTCTATCCATCATGATAGCTTTCTAGTGTCATTCGAAAGCCCTGCAGTGTGATAAACAGAGGGCAAAGGAGGGAAATGCAAACCTGACTAGGAGAAATGAACTACCGTGAAAACCAGGTTTGTTTCCTCAAGGAAACGAAGGAGCTTTATTGAAAATAAATAGTGACATAAGTCTCCAGCAACAAACGACAGCGAGATGGGGAGGTCGAGGAGATATGACCATTACTTCACACCGAAAGGACAAGGCCAGCATCCGGGTTGGGGACGGGGAGCCTGAGAGCTCTCAGTGGGATAGGATCCGGGTGACTGTGGTCATTCACGCGCAGTTAACAAAGTCATGGCCTCTCCTGGAAGCTAGGTGTCCATCTGACAAGTTTGTCATCAGAACCGGAGCAAGGCTAAGCAGCAAGGCGCTGGAATCGGGACCCTGAGGCAGAGAGCGGATCCCGCAGAATGAACCCCGAGACCCAAGCACCGTCAGGTCTCTCAGTAGAAGCCAGATGACCAGTAGCTCCCGAAGCAGGAGGGGCGGTAGCAGCCGAATCCGTATCCACGGCCGAAGCCGCAGCCGTAGCCATAGGGGAAGCCGTAGCCCCAGCCCAGGCCCCGGTAGCCGCCGCAGCCGTAGCCGCAGCCCAGACCGCCGTAGCCCCAGCCCAGGCCGCCGAGGCCGCAGCCGCCGAAGTAGTTGCCGTAGTAGCCGCTCATGGTGTCGGAGATGGAGGGTTCGGTGGTTTGGAGGAGAGGAAGGGATGTGAGTTTGAAACCTGCCATCTGCCCAGGGCCTTTTATACCCACTGGGCTGGGATGGGGCCAACATTCCAGGAGCCAAATCACATAAAAATTCCTCAGTAACCTGCCAGTTTAGGATGCGGGGAACAGTCGCATCCTCATTAAGGATGTTTTGGGTTGAGCTCCTGCCTCATCCAGACTCCTTGGTCCCCAGTCCCGTGCCTGTAATGAGGACTGATGGCAGTCTTTGAAGGCCACACTTCCCTTCACTGCCCAAAGCTCATGACCCCCAGAGTCCTCTGCATGTGACCCTAACAATGGCCTTCCCATAATTGCTCTCCAATGCCACTCTCTCACCTTCCCATCTCCCCCATCCTTCTTTCCCTTCCTTCTCACCGATCCCTGCATTGATCTCACATCACAAACTCACAACCCCGGTTTACCTCCACAGCACATTTTCTCCACTCCTGTGCACGAGCTCCAGAGTGCTGCTGGAGAAAATCCAATCAGTCCAAGTTTCCCAACACTTCAAGAACTGCTAGGGGTTGCCCACTTGCCTCCTCATCAAACAGTAAATCCTTAGCAATTGCTTGAAAAAACTCCATCACTTTGCCCCCTCCTACCTTCCTGATTTCCTACTACAACACATCATGCTCAATTCAGTCCACCAACACCAATTTACTCATTTTATGTCAATCTTGTCTATCTAACTGCCAACACTTTGCCCACCTCCTGCTTGGAACTCCCTCCTAAATAAATAAATAAATAATACTGGTATTTGTTAAGCGCTTACTATGTGCCGAGCACTGTTCTAAGCGCTGGGGTAGACACAGGGGAATCAGGATGTCCCACGTGGGGCTCACAGTCTTAATCCTCATTTTACAGATGAGGGAACTGAGGCACAGAGAAGTTAAGTGACTTGCCCACGGTCACACAGCTGACAAGTGGCAGAGCTGGGATTTGAACTCATGACCTCTGACTCCAAAGCCCGTGCCCTTTCCACTGAGCCACACTGCTTCTTATCTACCAGACTGCCAATCTCCCCACCTTCAGAGGCTTATAAAAATCAGACCTCCTCCAAGAGGCCTTCCCCAACTAAGTCCTCATGTCCTCTACTTCCTCTCTACCTTGCTCTTGAATCTTTAGACTTCAAGCCCTTGATATTCACCCGACCCTCAGCCTTACAGCACTCATGTGCACATCATCCTTGATGATGTCTTGTTTTTGTTTTGTCTCCCCTGTTTAGACTGTGAGCCCATCACTGGGCAGGGATTGTCTCTATCTGTGGCCAAATTGTACATTCCAAGCACTTAGTACAGTGCTCTGCACATGGCAAGTGCTCAATAAATACAACTGAATGAATGAATCTAATTTATCTTAATGAGTGTCTCCCTCTCTAGACAGTAAGATCCTTGTGGGAGTGGGAGGAAGGGAAAGAGGGAAGGAAAAAGGGAGAAAATTCACATAAGGAAAGGTTTTTAAATAAGGAGGGATGCTGGGTCCAGGAAAGAGGAGGAATGTAAAGAAGCCTCTCATATCCTGAATATGCCGAATCTCAGCGGAGGACTGTGAGAGTCCTCTTGAGTTCCCTTAGCCTGGGAGCTTCTTGAAGGAAACGAAGATGTCTTGGTGCTAAAGTAGTCTCCCAGGCACTTAGTACAGTGCCTCGGGTTCGGTAAGCTCTCAAAAGAAACCACCGATCGATTGTAACCCAGATGTAACCCAGCTTGAACTAATTGTTGTTTCGGGGCTGATTTTAGAAATAAGAAATAAAGGAAACTGCTTCCCCGGGGTGCCAGGCATTGGAGGCCAAAATCAACTTGGCTTCCCACGCTCCCCCAGACCTGCAGGGAGGTCTGACTGCCAGCTCAGGCCATGGGGGACAGGAGGCCTGGCTTACGATGGGCACACATCATCCAGCAGCACTGATGAGGCAATCTTATTGCTTCCCTCCAATAAGTGACAGAGGTAAGAACACGATCCGGACCTTCAGTCCAGTTCTTTAGGGAGACAGATCTTCATGTGACGAAAACATTATAATAATAATAATAATGGCATTTGTTAAGTGCTTACTATGTGCCAAGCACTGTTCTAAGCGCTGGAGGGTTATAAGGTAATCAGGTTGTCCCACATGAGGCTCACAGTCTTAATCCCCATTTTACAGATGAGGGAACTGAGCCACAGAGAAGTGAAGTGACTTGCACAAAGTCACACAGCTGACAAGTGGCGGATCCGGGATTAGAACCCATGACTTCTGACTCCCAAGCCCAGGCTCTTTCCACTAAGCCACGCTGCTTCCCTTCCTTATAAGCATGAGAAGAGTGTGCCAGAGATCCTGGAATATGAGAAGTAGGTTAACCCTCCCCTCAGTTGAAGATGGAGAGGCTGATTCCTAAGCATCACAGAGAGTGGAGTGGATCGGATGCTGGGGCTCTGGGCCTGTTTTAAATGGGGAACCAACATTGAACTTAGTGGAAATGAAAAACAAGCAGAGTGTTTTCTAAAGAACACCAGTAATTTATTATAATAAAGAAAAAATTCCAGTCCCAAAGTAGCAAGAAAGGAAACGCCAGGAGACCGTATGAACTGGGTTCACACAGGGCTTCTGGCCGATGTGGTCAAGGCTACCCTGGATGGCCGGGCAAAACCGTCGGACAAGATTTCAGCACCTGCAAGCTGGGTGAGGCTGGCTTGCAGTGTCCCAGGGAAGGAGAGGATCGGCCCCCGGAGCCCATCGCTCAACGCAACCCTCAGTAGAAGCCAGAGGACCAGTAGCTCCCGAAGCAGGAGGGGCGGTAGCAGCCGAAACCGTATCCACGGCCGAAGCCGCAGCCGTAGCCATAGGGGAAGCCGTAGCCCCAGCCCAGGCCCCGGTAGCCGCCGCAGCCGTAGCCGCAGCCCAGGCCGCCGTAGCCCCAGCCCAGGCCGCCGTAGCCGCAGCCGCCGAAGTAGTTGCCGTAGTAGCCGCTCATGGTGTCGGAGTCGGAGGGTTCGGTCGTGTGGAGGAGAGGAAGGGATGTGGGTTTGAACGCCGTGGTCCGCCTGGGTCTTTTATATCTGCTCAGCCGGGGCGGAGCCGACAGAGACTCTTTTTGTTTTCGTTCCAGGGGCCAAATCACATAAAAGTCCCTCATTAACCTGCCGGTTTGGGGCACAGGAAGCTGTCCCACCCTCATTAAGGACGTTTCAGGTTGGTCTCACGCCTCATCCAGAGTCCTCAGTCCCCAGTCTCGTGCCTGTAATGAGGAGTGATTGCAGAGTCTTCAAAGTCCACGTTCGTCAGGCACATTTCATCCTCCGTGGCCGGGGTTCACCCCGACACCGAGTCCCCCATCGGTGGCGTCTCCCGAGACTGCCATTCATCAACTTCCGCCTGGTTCTGGGCAGGGGATTCCACCCCCAGGAGCACGCTGTGCCTTCCCTCCTGTGCCAAAGCTCTCGCTCCAGCCTCAGCCTTACTAACGCTGCCATAATCAGACAACACAGGCTCTCTCTGAAAGGGACCTCTTCCAGCAAGCCCAGTCAATCACTCAATCAATCAATCGTGTTCATTGAACACTCACTGTGTATAGAGCACTGTACTCAATGTTTGGGAGGCTATGTTACGACAGAGTTGGTAAACGTGTTTCCTGCCCACAAGGAGCTTACTGTCCAGCGGTGAGACAGACATTAAAATCAATGACTGTGAAGTTATGAAGCGCTGTGAAGCTGAGGGTGGAGTGAATATTAAGTGCTGAAAGAATATAGGATCCAAGTGCTGAGGAGACAAAAAGGGACTTGGGGAAATGAGAGTTTAGTCAGGCAAGGCCTCTTGAAGGAGATGAGATTTTAATAAAGCTTTAAAGATGGAGAACGGTGGTCTGTCGTATATGAAGGGAGAGGCCAGAGATGGGACATGGGCAAGGGGTCGGCAGTAAGATAGATGAGATCAAGGTACAGTGAGTAGGTTGATGTTAGGGGAGCAGAGTGAGCGGGCTGGATCGTAGAAGGAAATCGGGGAGGTAAGGTAGGAGGGAGCAACGTGATTGAGTACTTTCAAGCCTAAGATAAGGAGTTTCTATTTCAGGTGAAGGTAGATGGGCCACCCCTGGAGGTTGTTGAGGTGTGGGGAAACATGGACTGAACAGTGTTTTTAGAAAAATGATTCAGGCAGCAGAGTGAAGTCTGGACTGGAGTGGGGAAAATCAGGAGGCAGGGAGCTCTCCGGCTCATGACTATTCCTGAATCCAAAGGCTAAGAAGGGACCGAGAAAACACCCAGTCTAGCCCTCTGCAGATATACAGGTTCCATAGAGACACCCAATGATGACCGTCTTTCCCCTCCATGGCTTGGTCTCATGTGACAGTCAGAGTAACAGTAACAGTAATAGGGAGCCTCCTACTAGTGCAATACCCTGTACAAAACGTTGTTACCGATCCACAAGGTTCTTACAATATAACGGGATAAGGGGAGTTCAGATGAGCCAGCTGAGGGGATGTCCAAGAGGCTGGGCAATGACTGGACACTTCCCAGGATCCTCAGGGAGCAGTATACAGTTCATCTCTGTTAACCTCTCTCGGGTTGGCCCAAGGGCTTCCAGGAGACGGATTTGGCGAGGGGCCGAGGGGGCCTAACTCAGAAGGGTCAGTCTCTGGAACGGATCGAATCGACAGTACTATTGAGCACTCTATTGAGCAATATCTACAATCTACTGAGCACTTAAAAATCATTCAGAGCACTATATTAAATGCTTGGGAAGGTACAATACAACTAATTGGTTAGACACAATCCCTGCCCTCGGGGACCTTACATCTATTGGGGGAGACCGACATTAAAATAAATTACAGATGGGGGAAGAAGCAGAGTATAAAGACATGTACCTAAGTGCTGCGGGGGTGGAGTGAGTATAAAAATATTTATGGAATTTGTTCAGACCCAAGGACGTAGGCGATTCGGAGCGAGGCAAAACCAGGTGGGGAGACGTTAGGTTAGTCGGGCAAGGTTTCTCGGAAAAGATGTGATTTTAGTAGGGCTTGAAAGATGGGGAGAGCGGTGGTCTGTCAGATATCAAGGGTCAGGGAGTGCCAAGCAGAAGAGAGGAGGCGAGAATCAACAGGATCAATGGTGAGAGAGATGAGACTGGGGCACAGCAAATAGTTTGGTGTTAGAGGAGTGAGGTGTGGGAGCTAGTTGTAGTGGGAGAGGAGTGTGGACAGGTAGGAGAAGAAGAGCTGACAGAGTGCCTCGAAACCCATAGTGAGAAGTTTCTGTTTGAAGCAGAGATGGATGGGCAACCTTTGGAGGCTTTCAATGTGTAGAGAGACTAGCACAGATTAATACATTTAGAAAAATGATCTGGACAGCAGAGCAAAGTATGAACTGGAGAGACAGAGAATCAGGAGGCAGAGAGGCTAATGAAGAGGCTGACGCAGTAGTGGAGGTGGGATATGACAAGTGCCCCGGTAGGCAAGGTTGCGGTTTGGCTGAAGAGGAAGGGGCACGGTCTGGTGATGTTGTAAAGGTAGAAGCTCTTTCCACTAAGCAGTGTGGCTTAGTCACTTCTCTGAATCTCAGTTACCTCATCCATAAAATGGGGATTAAAAGTGTGAGCCCCACGTGGGACTACCTGATTACCCTGTTTCTACCCCAGCACTTAGAGCCATGCTTGGCACAGAGTAAGCACTGAACAAATATCATTATTATTATTATTATTCATTCAGGGATTATTATGTGGGGCTCAAACTCTAAGTAAGAGGAAGAACAGGTAATGAACCCCCATTTTACCCTTGAGGAAACTGAGGCCCAGAGAAGTTCAGTGACTTCCCCAAGGTCACACAGCAGACCATTGTCAGAACCAGCCCGGGTCTTCTGACTCCCAGGCCCATGCTTTTTCCACTGGGCCAAAAAGTAGCAGAGAGAGAAGAATGCTCAAGACTCAAAGGCTCAAGAGGGGTTGGGATGGATTTAGGGATAAGGTTCCCATGTTGGGTCACTAGAGGGAAAAATCAAGAATGTGAAAAGGGAGTTGGGGGCATTGAATGGACCACCACTAATCGTAGGGTGAGAGTTGAAAAGGGCAATCGGCATACCATGGCTCCAAGAGCCCTGGCCCAAGTTGCCTGGCATGGTGAGAGACAGACCTCTGGGCCTGCCGGTCTGCAGGGCTGACCCATTAATGGCTGTGTCGATGGGCTCACGACTTTATGAAGAAAGACGGAATGCTGTGGTCCAGCCTGCCCCCCAAATTTGCCAACATTCCCACCAAGCAACAATGGACTGCCCACTCTCCCTGAGACCACTTCTCAGGAATCCAATCAGATGACAAGCTTGTTAATTTGAGCAAATGGAAAGGAACACTGTGTTGTTCATATCAATCATGGTGCATTTATTGAAAATGAAAGATCTCCCCTTAGTCAAGGTATCAAAGAACCAGATGTCAAAAGATGGGATCAAAAGTCACCTTCAAAAGCACAAACATCTCACTGATGGGGAGACTGAGGAACCGAAGAGAAGTAAGGCCCAGGTGACCTCAGCATCTACCATCTGCTCCTTCAGGTACCACCCAAAGTGGCAGGTACTAGGTTGTCAGGCCATCTGGGGCTAAGAATGAGGCAAAGACTAAGCACTGAGTTGGCAGAATATCGGTTCAGGGATTAGAGTTATCTACTGGATCGTGAGAAAAGAATCTTCAATCCCCAACACTCGATGACGGGTGCCTCAGTAGAAGCCGGAGGACCAGTAGCTCCCGGAGCAGGACGGGCGGTAGCAGCCGAATCCGTATCCATGGCCGAAGCCGTAGCCGTATGGGTAACCGTAGCCCCAGCCCAGGCCCCGGTAGCCGCCGCAGCCGTAGCCGCAGCCCAGGCCGCCGTAGCCCCAGCCCAGGCCGCCGTAGCCGCAGCCGCCAAAGTAGTTGCCGTAGTAGCCGCTCATGGCGTCGGAGATGGAGGGTTCGGTCGTGTGGAGGTGAGGAAGCGAAGTGAGTTTGAACGCCATGGTCTACCTGGGCCTTTTATACCCACTTGACCGGAGTGAAGCCAACAAGGACTCTTCTTGTTTTCATTCCAGGGGCCAAATCACATAAAAATTCCTCATTAACCTGCCAGTTCATGGCACAGGGAGTGGGCCCACCCTCATTAAGGGTGTTTTAGATTGTTTTCCTGCTTGGTTTGTAGGCCTCTGCCCCAATCTCGGGGCCTATTGTGTAATCTTCAAAGCCAGATCCTGCATATTTTTCTCCACAGCGAGGCCTCATGAGTCACAGAATTGTAGATGTCCTGAACTGGATGGTATCTCCAGGTAGGCAAATAAGTAAACCATTCAAGAAATACGATACCTCTTCTTTCCTTATAGATCTCCGGGGACTGCGATTCCACATCCCTCTCTGATTGCCTGCTCAGAAATCACCCCTTCCGATGCTTGATCTCCTCGAAGATCGGGGAGTTCTGTTCATGCCCTGTCACAATTTCTCCTGATGCAATTTAAGCTTAGATATTTATCCTTTGTTTCTGAAGAGCACACCACTGATAATAAATGCTATTGCTCTTCAGAGTGGCTTATAAGTATGGCAATCCATTCCACGCTGTGGGCAAATAACCCAAGTTCTTACCAATCAGTCGATCAATAGTATTAACTCAGCAACTTACTGTGTGTAAAGCACCGTATTATGCACTTGGGCGACGACAATATAACCAAGCTGGTAGACACGTTCCCTGCCCACAATGGGCAGTCTAGAGTGGGAGACAGACATTGATATAAATAAATGACAGATATGTACCTAGGTGGCATGGGTCTGAGGGAATGAAAGGGGCAAAATCAAGTGCAACGGTGACACAGAAAAGAGTGGGAGAAGAGGAAATCAGGGCTTAGTTGGAAAAGGCCTCTTGGAGGATTCGTGCTTTCAATAAGGCTTTGAAGGTGGAGAGTGCTCATCTGTCAGATTGGAAAGGCAGTACAGGCCAGAGGCAGGAGATGGGCTAGGGGTCGGAGGTGAGATACACAAGATCGAGCTACAGCGAGAAGCTCTTCCAAACGCTCCCATCCACTCCTTGCCCTACTACTGCCAGTCCCCCTTTCCCAGGACTTGTTGAAGACCTGCATACTTACCGCCTTCCTTCCCCGACAGATTGCAACCGATCAGTCATACCTCTTAATATCTGTAATTTCTTTATATTAATGTCTGTTTCCCCCAGCTCTAGAACCTAAGCTTGTTGTGGGCAGAGAAGGTGTGTGTTAATTGCTGTACTGTACTCCCCCAAGCGCTTAGTACTCTGCACACAGTAAGCACTCAATAAATACGACTGAATGACCGACCGCTGCACTCCAAGGAGGGGGAAGTCCCACCCAGCCAGTGCTCTCTTGTGACATCTGAGACTTTCCCGTACGTCGTCTCTACAACATCTGTTCTACCTTCCGCTCTTGCACATACCCCATTTTGGTCTCCAAACATCTGCAACCCGGGAATCCCGTAACCATTCGCATCACACGTCTCAGCCGGCAATAAAGCTGCTCTCCCCCGAGCTTCTCCTCCATGCCAGGGAGGGGGCTGCTGCATTCCTAATCTCGCTGCTATCTGAGGTGAGCTCCATGACTTGCACCAGACCCAGGATTCTAAGAAATGCCTGATCAGTTACTTCATGACGCTTAAGAACATCAGCCAACACCATCACTGCTGGGTCAATCCAGTTTCCAGTCTCGGATGAAGACTCACGACAGCCACTCTCCTAAACAACGATCCGTTGAGCACCCTCCACGTTTTCCGTCTCCATCTCATCTACTACGATCTCCTTGTCCGAGTACAGTGCTCTGTACACAGTAAGCACTCAATAAAAATGATTGAATTGAACTGAATGAATGAACCCCTAGCAGACCCACTGCTCCTTTAGACCTGCACCACATCCTGGAGGAGGAGAATCCCTGGATTCTAATCCTAGTTCCACCACATACCTGACCTCCTGTGTGACCTTGGGCAAGTCGCTTCACTTCTCTGTGCCTCAGTTCCCTCATCTGCAAAATGGGGGGTCAATACCTGTTCTCCTTCCTTAATAGACTGTGAATCACACGTGGAACTTTGTTTTAACTTTTGTTTTGTTTTGCTTTCTTTTATGGCATTTGTTTAATGCTTACTATGTACCAGGCACTGTTCTAAGCACTGGGGTAGATACAGGCTAATCAGGCTGGACACAGTCCACGTCCCACATGGGCCTCACAGTTTTAATCCCCATTTTACAGATGAGGGAACTGAGGCTCAGAAAAATTAAGTGATTTGCTCAGGGTCACACAGCGGACAAGTGGCAGAGCTGGGACCTGTACCCATGTCCTTCTGAAGCTCTGGCCCATGCTCTTTTCATTTGTTAAATGCTCACTATGTGCCAGGCACTGTATTAAGCACTGGAGTAGATACAAGCTAATCACGTCAGACATAGTCCACGTCACACATGGGGCTCAAAGTTTTAATCCCCATTTTACAGATGAGGTAACTGAGGCATGGAGAAGTTAAGCATCTTGCCCAAGGTTACACAGCAGACAAGTGGGGGAGCCAGGATCAGAACGCAGGTTCTTCTGACTCCCAAGACCATACTCTATCCGCTAGGCCATACTGTTTCTTGCTTATCTTTTATTTTGATTGTCTTGTATCTACTGCAGTGTTTAGTACAGTGCTCGGCTTAACAAATACCATTACTAATACACTTCCACCTGCTGGATGGAGAGGTCTCGATTCTGTCTCAGTGGGTACCTGCTGTCCTCTTCCTTTTTAGGCCCCACCAATCCACCTGTGCACTGCATTGCCATGTTTAGCCAGGAGTTGACATCACTCACTCAAACCCGGCTCTTGGTCTCCAGCGACTGGTCTGCCCCACCTCTGGAAGCCTCTGTCTCCTCTCACTAGACTTCCTTCCCTCCCACTGCCTGTTGCTTCTTTAACTCGACCAAGGAACTTCCTCCTTCTACTCCCAGGCTTTCCACTGGTCTGTCAGTCTCGGCGAAGCTGGGTTCACTGGTCCGCACAGGACTCACCAATGGGTCAAGCCACCGGCCCTGGGCCTCCTACAGCCTGCCTTCTGGGAACCCGGAAGGAGGACGGAGCTTTCCTGCGAGATCCTTCATATGGGACCGGAATATTTTGCCGACTAATACAGACAATGGTTGGGACCAGAAACAAGCATAGGCGCCCACCTGGGGCTCATCCCAAGGAGAACTGAGACGAGTGGGGGGCACCGGGTGGCAGGAGGCCAGGGACACGGAAGCTGACCGTCCGAGCCAGAGGACATGGCCACGATCCCAGTCACCAAACCTGACAGGCCCTTTCGCCATGGGAAACTTAGAGAAGGAGGGTGGGGATTTCAATCCAAGGGGCCAGGCAGAGTGGGGACATGGGATGGCGCAGGTAGGCCGGGGTGCTTCCCAGGGCAGAGCCTCATTCCCCCAGGCTCACGATCTGTCCACAGTCGGAGCAGCATGGAAACGCCTCCATCACGGACAGGGGAGGGCCACGGGCTCCACCCAACACACTCATGGACACAAATGCAATGGGACAGAAACAGGTTTGCCAGGCCAGATTTTGCAAGTTTAATGGCAGATAAATTCAGAAAAAAATCCAAGGGATAAAGCTTTTCAGGTCAGGGGAGCCGGAAGGCCTGGTGGGCATATGGTTCCAGACAACGGAGAGCAGCATCAGTGACCAGATTTTGAGGCATTTCAGAAGAATTTCCAGCCAACTCTAGTTATGGCACCAGATTTGCACTGGACAATGAAGGCTTCTTGTTCTTCTCCGGCAAAGAGCCAGTAGGCGGGCTGGCGTGCAGAGTCCCGGAGAAGAGTTACCGGATGCCCGAGGATCGGCCCCCTGAACTCGGCATTCACACATCTCTCAGTAGAAGCCGGAGGACCAGTAGCTCCCGGAGCAGGACGGGCGGTAGCAGCCGAATCCGTAACCACGGCCGAAGCCGCAGCCGTAGCCGTAGGGGTAACCGTAGCCCCAGCCCAGGCCCCGGTAGCCGCCGCAGCCGTAGCCGCAGCCCAGGCCGCCGTAGCCCCAGCCCAGGCCGCCGTAGCCGCAGCCGCCGAAGTAGTTGCCGTAGTAGCCGCTCATGGCGTCAGAGACGGAGGGTTTGGTCGTGTGGAGGAGAGGAAGCGAGGTGAGTTTGAACACCGACGTCCTCTCAGCCCTTTTATACCGGCCCATCCGGGCCAGGGCCAACAAGGACTCTTCTTGTTTTCATTCCAGGGGCCAAATCACATAAAAATTCCTCATTAACCTTCCAGTTTATGGCACGAGGAGCAGTCCCACCCTCATTAAGGACATTTCAGGTTGATCTCACGCCTCACCTGGAGTCCTCGGTCCCCAATCTCGTGCTAGTAATGAGGAGTGATTGCAGAGTCTTCAAAGCCCCACGCTCGCCAGACACGTTTCATCCTCTGCAGCCGGGGTTCACCCCCACCACCGAGTCCCCTGCCTGCCGCGTCACCGGAGACCGCCCTTCCCGAATTGCCCCCCGCCTCGTCCTGCCACCCAAGACGACAAGGACACTAATCATTCCCTGAGATGCTAGTTGCCCGCAACCAGCGTGATGTGCCCCATCAGGTGTTTAGGACCCAAACATGCTCCAGTTCACAAAGCTGGCTTCTGCCAGGAAGCTTTTTGGTAAGGCAGATCCACACAAAACCCTTTGAGGAATGAGATGAGATCTCTTCCACCACAGACCTCTTGCCTGGGCCATCTCTTCTGTCAGCCACTCCCTCTCCTTTCACATCCAACAGATGGCTGCCCTCCCCATATTCAATGTCCTTCTGAAATCACAACTCCACCAGGAGGTCTTCCCTGATGGATCTCTCTTCTCCCCATCTATTTCTCCTCAGTACAGTACTCTGCACACAGTAAGTGTTCAATAAATACCAGCGATCGATTCCCCCTCCAACTGCCACAGTCTTAATTCCCATTTCACAGATGAGGTAACTGAGGCACAGAGAAGTGAAGTGACTTGCCCAAGGTCACATAGCAGAAAAGTGGCCGAGCCAGGATTAGAACCCGGGTCCTTCTGACTCCCAGACCCGTGCTCTATCCACTGAGCTACGCTGCTCCTCTGACCCGGGCTTCTGACTAGCTCCCTGCTGGATCCCAATTATATCCAGGGAAAGAAATGAGAAATTCTACAGTTAGCAGAGGAGTAGAGGCTGGCAACTGGAGGTCATTCGGGTCACCCTCTGGGCACTGCAACGGGGCTACCTCACCCTGAGACAATGGGGTCAGATAATGGGAATGAGGAGGATCCAGAAAGAAACAGCAGGAGAGGAGCACAGGAGACAAAAGCAGTGATATGGATCGCTTTCTCAAGGGCCCATATTCTCTTATTCTTGCTCCAGCTATGGCTCTGGGCTCCCCCAGGGGGATGGCTTGGCTCCGATGAGTATTTCTGCCTGAGTGTCAGTAGAACCCACAGCCCTGTAGACTTATGCCCACGCTTAGCATCTGTATAAAAGTACAATGACTTTCCGATACAAAGTAATTGTTGATAGTAATCCTACTTATTTTCACGTATTTACTTATCAGAATCATCTTTCAATCCTCCTCCATACTACGATCTGTTAATAACCCATGCCCACCTGTCATTCATTCATATTTATTGAGCGCTTACTGTGTACATAGCACTGTCCAAAGAGCTTGGGAGAGGACAGTGTAACAATAAACAGACATATTCCCTGCCACAACGAGTTCATAGCCTGTCTACTCACGACACCATAATAATAATAATGTTGGTATTTGTTAAGCGCTTACTATGTGCCGAGCACTGTTCTAAGCGCTGGGGTAGATACAGGGTAATCAGGTTGTCCCACGTGAGGCTCACAGTTAATCCCCATTTTACAGATGAGGTAACTGAGGCACAGAGAAGTTAAGTGACTTGCCCACAGTCACACACCTGACAAGCGGCAGAGCCGGAATTCGAACTCATGACCTCCGACTCCCAAGCCTGTGCTCTTTCCACTGAGCCACGCTGCTTCTCTACTCCTATATGGCAACAACCAGGCCACTTACTTCTGTTGTACTTTCCAGGTGCTCAGGAAATAATAATAACAATCATAACGTTGTTAGGAGCAGAGTGCTTACTCTATGTTAACCACTGTACTATGCACTGGGGTAGCTCCAAGATAATCAGGTCCTACACGGGGATCACAGTCTAAGTAAGAGGGAGAACGGGTACTGAATCCCCAACTTTACGGAGGAAGAAAGCAAGGCCCAGAGAGGGAAGCAACTTGCCCGAGGTCACAGAGCAGGCGAGTGGCAGAGTGAAATGCAGAGTGCTCTGCACCTAGTAGGCAGGCGCTCACCCCCTACCAAGCATTGATGAACTAAAGAACTGCGAGGGTCCTGTGCCCACTCCACCACCATCTCACCCGCAGAGGGGGTCAGTGGGATTCTGCCTGTAGGCAACTGGGTTTTAACTTCCCACTAGGGGACACCGAGGACTGAGAACTAGCATTAGAGTCACCTTCCATTCTTCCGTGGAGCGCTTACCCCTTATACGACGATGCAGCACCCCCAAAAATGAGCCCCTGAAAGTAGTTGGATTACCAGCAGCCGGGTGGCGGGGGCAGCTCTAAAACTCTTCTAGGGATGGGAGTGGACAAGGCGGCGCCCCACCCTCCCCTGGCAGTTACCCCGGAAGCCAAATTGTTCGGGGAAACGCTCCAAATCCCCAGAGCAACCACGTGCCACACCACCCGGAAGAAGTGTGGGCTGAGAAACACAACAGACACACACACAGAGATCAGGTCAGGCTCACTCGGCATTCTACGTCTAATCGACGATGCCACGGACCACCCACAGAGCCTGGAAGCGGGACCACGATCACCCAGGAGATGACCCGGGTCCACGGGACCGGGAGGCCGGACACTTAGTCATCTGCCTTGTCAGCCGACGTGGCCCTGCCAAACCGTGACCCCAGTGCTTCTGTTCTCTTCCTTTATCTAGAGAGCCATCTTCTGAGTACCAACTAGGAACCCGTCGCATCGGTAAATGCATAAAACTAACCACCACAAGCACATAAAGGGAGCAGAAGTTTATTGGATGGTGAGCTCAGAAATCTCCCCAACCTGAAGCCCCTCCAAATAAAAGATGCCGGGAGACAGGATGGATCCCCACACTGACAGTAGAAATGCCAGCTGCAATAGGGAGATTTGGAATCATCTCAGGGAAAGGCAGCTCAACCAGGCAGAAGTCTAGGCCGGAAGGAGAGGCCCGAGGTGAGAAGAGTCAGCTCAGGCTGGAGCTTCTACTTCCACACTTCACGGCTCCCTAAAAAACACAATCCGAGACAGCGCCGGACTGGTCCTTCAGTAGAAGCCGGAGGACAAGTAGCTCCCAAAGCAGGACGGGCGGTAGCAGCCGAATCCGTATCCACGGCCGAAGCCGTAGCCGTAGCCGTAGGGGTAACCGTAGCCCCAGCCCAGGCCCTGGTAGCCGCCGCAGCCCAGGCCGCCGTAGCCCCAGCCCAGGCCGCCGTAGCCACAGCCCAGGCCGCCGTAGCCGCAGCCGCCGAAGTAGTTGCCGTAGTAGCCGCTCATGGTTTCAGAGAAGGAGGGTTCGGTAGTGTGGAGGTGAAGAACGAATGTGAGTTTGAATGCCACCGGCCGTCCGGGCCCTTTATACCCACTGGGCCAGGGTGGGGCTCACCACAGGGACTCTGGGCTTCCTCATTCTAAAGACTAATTTCCCCATACAAAAATCTCATTAATCGCGTCAAGTGCGGTCCTCACGCTTGTTACAAGAGTCTCCGTGGCTTTGTTGCCGCGCGAGGGTTCAGGGTCGATCCTGTGACCCTCAAGAAGAATCCCGCCTGTGTTTTCAGAATCCTGGTTAGATCTGAGGCAGACACTAGCCTACACCGAAAGCTCGTTGTGGGCAGAGAATGTGTCTGCATATTGTACTATACTATAGTGTACTCTCCCAAGTGCTCTGCACACAGTAAGCGCTCAATAAATGAGATTCACTGACTGACCCGCCGCTACCTGATTGGGGCTGCTGGCTGACCTCAGCTCCCCTTCTTGGAATTCTGTCTGATGACTCTTTCCTTCTAGTCAAGCCAGGATGGAGACCAGGAGCCCCCGTATCCAGAGGGAACAAATGTGGGAAGCAAGGTGATTGTTACCTGACCCTGGGGCCCATCGGGCCCGGCTCCCCTGATTCTGGTGCAAAGGCATTAGTGGATCAGCTCTCGTGAACTTTACCGTCACGCAACTTCCTTCCCTACATATGATGTGCACACCAATCTTTGCCCTCTCATTCTCTCCAAAGAGCAGAGAGCCCGAGGGGAAACCCCACCAGGGTTATGTGCTCTGAGGTGCCACTCTCCAACCTGTAGTCCAGCAGGAAGCTATACCTGCCCCAAAGGGGAGGACTGTGCCGATGGCAGGGGAGGGCAAGCTTTGGTAATGTGACTGGGGGGCGGGGGTGTGGCAAGAATCACTCCTTTACTTACCCTGTGTCCCACCCTGGCAGCTTCCTTGGGCGTCCACCACTCGGGGAAGAATTCAATAAATGAATGAAAGAATTAAAACCCCACGATCTCTGTCTGCAAGCCAGTGGGCCACCGTGGCTCACCAGAGACCACCGGGAGTGGCCTGAAATACATTTCAGCCTCGGGTGGAAGAGTGGAATTTCTGAACTCTGTCCGTGACCTGATATCCAAATGAGGAAGCTCGTGTCGAGCCTGTGGGGAGTGAGGTGAAGGTGAAATCCCTGGATCCAAGCATTGTCAGAGAATAGCAAGGAAGAGATACCGAGATGTCCAGGGCTTTCGGGGAACTGGGAGAGGGCCTTCCATCCGGGGATCGGGAAGAGCCAAGGAAAGACACTGAGCCTCGTTTTCACCTGTCCCACCGTCATCCCCTGGCCCACGTCCTACCTCAGGCCTGGAACACCCTCCCTCCTCAAATCTGCCAAACAATCACAATTCCCCCCTTCAAAGCCCTACTGAAGGTTCACCTCCTCCAAGAGGCCTTCTCAGAATAGGTCACCCTTTTCCCTCCCCTCCATGTCACCTCAACTCGCTCCCTTTGCTCTACCCCCTCCTCCCCACCCCACAGCACTTTTGTATAAATGTACATATCTATAATTCTATTATTTATATTGATGCCTGCTTACTTGTTTTGATGTCTATCTCCCCCTTTCTAGACTGTAGGGATTGTAGTCAGGGATTGTCTCTCTTTATTGTTGAATTGTACTTTCCAAGTACTCAGCACGGTGCTCTGCACACAGTAAGCGCTCAATAAGTACGATTGAATTAATTGAATGAATGAATGACCGAGGAAGTACTCCAAATGGAGACTCCTTTAAACACTCTCCTGTGAAGAGACAAAAGATTAAAGATCATCTCCAAAGCAAATGAGTTTATAGGATGAGGAAACAGAGTCCCTGTGGTTAGCTACACCTCCTCACTCGGGTATAAAAGGTCCTGGGCTGGTAGAGACATTCAAACACCACAAACTTCTCTCTACACATCCACCCTTAACTTCTCATAACCATGAACGGCTACTACGGCAACTACTTCGGTGGCTGCGGCTACGGAGGCCTGGGCTGGGGCTACGGCGGTCTGGGCAGCGGCTGCGGCTGGGGCTACCGAGGTCTGGGCTGGGGCTACGGCTTCCCCTATGGCTACGGCTACGGCCGCGGATACGGATACGGCTGCTGCCGCCCTTCCTGCTACGGGTTCTACTGAGGGCCGTGCTGTCCCGGCTATCGACTCTGAAGGCTAACGTCTCGGGGCCCGGACACCGAACCCCAAAACTGACCCTCTCAGTCTCAACCCTGAACTGCTGCCCGCCTTCAAACTGCTGCCCGCCTTCCGTCATCTTCAACCTCGAGGAAGTGGAGTGAGCAGACACCAGACTCTGGACTGACCCCTCTTCCTCAAAAATGTCATCATCTAAGGGGTGTTCGTCCTCTCGGGGTTGGATTCCAGCCAGGCGTGCGGTCATCAGTATCCTCAAAGCCCGGGAGACTTCTCAGTTCATTTCCTAATAAAGATCCCTGGATTCTCAAATGGAGCAGTTGTCATGCTTGTTCCTTCATCTCGGAGAGAATAATAATAATAACAATGAAGGTATTTGTTAAGCATTTATTATGTGCCGGGCACTGTACTAAGTGTTGGGGTGAATAGAAGCCTCTGGTCCACGTTGGGTTCACAGTCTCGATAGTTCCAGATGCTTTGGGACCATTGACGGACCATCAATGGACCATCAGTGATTTGGTCCAAACCGACCTCCGTCTCGGGGAGCGGTCACAGGACTGTTCCATCGGTCCAGGCCCATCAACATCTTTGGGCTCCCCCAGGCAACACATTCTCCATTCCTCAACATCAGCGGTTCCCTCTACCGGAGCGAGTCTTCCTTGGGATTCAATGTGGGATAATCAACCGGCCACCAGGTGGCCTACTGGTCATTCACAGTCCCTCACAGTTCCAAACAGGAATTTCTCAGGGGCATCTTCAGGCCATTTTCAAAGCTACTTCCAAAGTTTACCAAAATGCCTCAGAAACATTTACCTTCTTGGATGCTTCACCGTGATGCCACCATTACCTGAGACAGGGGAGTCGGGGGACGTGACTATACAAAGGCCTTGATTTGGCAACCCCACGAGAAGCAATCGATAAAATAGGGTGAGCCTTTGGAAGGATGAAGGGAAGGTCACCTGACATCCTGGAAAGAGCATTTACTGTAAGTGCTGCACTGAGCAAAACCATAGATCAACTTGTTTTTATCCCCCACAGGATCCTTGGCACCCAGATCTTAATACTTGGAGGCAGCCAAAAGTTACAGATAGGACCAAATCTGAAATTAAAGACATCAGTTCCTTGAGAAATGGAACTTTCTTCTTCTACAGTGTTCCCCGAGAATCCAATATGGTTTCATGTCCTCAATAGGTGATCAGTATGGTACACAACACATAGTATCTTCCTAACCAAACCCTGTCCTCTTCCTGGCTTGCCCATTACACAGGCAACACCACCAGACTCCTTCCCCCACACACCCTTCATCTTGGCGTTATCCTCGACCCCTCTCTCATTCAATCTACACATTCAATCTGACACAAAATCCTACTGATTCTCCCTTTGCAAATATCTAGAACCTGGCCCTTCCTCTCCATCCAAACTGCTACCATGCTGATCCAAGCACTCGTCATTTCCCTCCTTGATTGTACATCAACCTCCTCGCTGATGTCCCTGCTTCCCGTCTCTCCCCTCTCCAGTCCGTAGTGCACTCCGCTGCCTGGATCACTTTTCTGAAAAACTGTTCAGTCCTTGGCTCCCCATTTCTCAAAATCTCCAATGGTTGCACATCCACAGCAACATCAGAGAGAAACTCCTTATCATTGCCTTTAAGACTCTCGATCACCTCTCTCCCACCTACCTCACCTTTTTTTAATTTTATGGTATTTGTTAAGCACTTAGTCTGTTCTAAGCACTGTAGTAAGCCCTGGGGTAGATACAAGCTAATCAAGTTGGACAAAGTCCATGTCCTACATGCCCCATGTGGGGTTCACTGTGTTAATCCTCAATCTTACCTATCTTGCAACCGACCCCTGGCCCACGTACTTCCTCTGGCCTGGAACGCCCGCCCTCCTCAAATCCGCCAGACAATTACTCTCTCCCCTTCAAAGTTTCATTGAAGGCACATCTCCTCCAAGAGGACTTCCCAGACTAAGCCCCACTTTTCCTCATCTCCCACTCCCTTCTGTGTCCCCTGACTTGCTGCCTTTGCTTTTCTTCCCTCTCTCAGCACCACAGCACTTATGTATATATCTGTGATTTTATTTATTTGTAATGATATTTGTTCATTTGCATCGATTAGAAACAGCATGCCTTAGTGAAAAGAGCTCTAATTTGAGAGTCAGAGGATGAGGGTTCTAATCCCGGCTCCGTCACTTGCCTGCCGTGTGACCCTGGGAAAGCCACTTGACCTTTCTGCTCCTCATTTACCTCATCTGTAAAATGGGCATTAAAACAAACTGTGAGCCCCACATGGGACAACCTGACTATCCTGTATCTACCCCTGAGCTTAGAACAGTGCTTGGCTAATTCTAAGCTCTTAACAAATACCATATTTCTTATTATCGATGTCTGTATTCCCCCATCTAGACTGTGAGCTTGTGTGGGCAGGGATTGCCACTCTTTCCCAAGCGTGGAATACAGGGCTCTGCACACAGTAAGTGCTTAATAAATATGATTGAATGAACGAATGATTGAATTGAATTGAATGAATAATCCCCATCTTACAGATGAGTTCACTGAAACACAGATGTTAAGTGATTTGCCCAAGGTCCCACAGCAGGCAAGTAGCAGAGCCAAGCTTAGAACCCAGGTCCTTCTGATTCCCAGGGCCGTGCTCTATTCACTAGGCCAAAAATGGATGCGTCATGCCAACCATGGGCATAAGGCATGGCCCGTAGAAGACAAGAAGCATGTGGGAGAGGCTCGCTGCTGAACCAAAGGCGCCACAGATTCTCTCAGCTGCCTGGCAAAGCATGCTGAGCTCTATGTGTCTCAAGGAGGACTGAGGTGGGAGAATCCAACGGTGGAAAAATCAAACACGATAAACCCACTGAATTGCATGAAAGAAGATGAGACTGGATATTCGCTATATACTAGATGAAGCAAATCCCTGACACCAACAGAGTCCACTCCCCTTACTCCTTCACTCTTCACCCCAAAGAGGCTGGGAGAAACGGTAGAAGGACTCTAACGAGCTGGGAAAAGAGATTAAAATGGCAGGTCTCAGGGTTCCTTTAGCAAGGTCATGCCAGTGAATGAACAATTGGACTCCATCACTCAGAAGATGATCACCTGAGCTCAAACCGGCAACTCTGTCGGCGCTGATCAACAAAGAGCCGAAATGCTAGAAATTCCAGGCTCGAGGATAAATTAATCGGTTTCAGCAGGTCCGGGCATCCCAAACATTGTCAATTCTTCAATAATTCCTCCCATGGCAGCCATAGGTGGAAACAGCCACAACCCCATCCCCGGTAACTCTTAAATTCATAACCTCAGTCAGGTTAGAAACCACACCACAGTCTAAGCCTAAATCACAACTGGAGTCAGAGCCTAAGCCTCAAGATGCTATAGTAGTTCCCAGAGTAGCTGCAGGACATCTTGTTAGGAGTTAATTTATTTGTTAATTTATTTAATTTACTGAATGTCCACCTCCCCTCTAGATTGTAAGCTCCTCGTGGATGGGGAATGGGTCTACCAACTCTGTAATTCTGTACGTTCCCAAGTGTGTAGAGTGGTGCTCGGCACACAGAAAGCACTCAATAAATATGATTGACTGACTGAGTAGGGGATTCAGAAGGGTGGCAGAGAGGCCAGGTGAGCATGAGTATAAGGATCTGCTCTGGGTCATCTGATCCATCGGTGTGTGGCATAAGGGGAGGTAACTGCTCTCATTATTTTGCTTTTGCTCGTTATTTTGATTGATCCATTCTATCAGCCCTAAGTGCCATGCCAACTCCACATCTGGCAGTGAGACAAAGCAGCCACAATAACAACTCCCATTGCCTCGAGCACCCGTGTATTCTGACCAGACTTGAGCTTTCCCAGTCAGATTCAGTCATAAAGGACCCAAAATGGAGGCTGACCCATCAGCTGTCTCCTCTCTGGCCCCACCACCTTTCTCCTGGCCCTCAGAATGAACATTTGGTCCACGTGGTCTTCCCCTCTGTGAGCCACAGCCAAAGGGGCCATCTGCACTGAATCCCGTGGGGCCTCTGGGGGTGCCCCAGCAACCGTTCCCGCTTTTATAGAACAAAACGTGGGGTGGAGCAGAGCACCCGGCCCCGGGGTTGCGGGAGGGGGCCAGCCCCCTCCAGATCCCATCTTCACATCTCAACGTGGCTGCCCCTTCCGCAGTGCAGGCCGCGAGGCCTGCCAAGGAATCAAATCAGGTTAGAGAAAGATAAACTATCCCGATTCTACCAGGTTAAGCGTTTTTATTAGGAACAGATGTGAGGATTTCCCCCAACCTGAAAACCTCTACAAATGGAAGAAAAATTCATGTCAGGTCCGCCGGACAGATCGGGTAAGGTAAATTCCATCGTTCAGGAACTGGTCCTGGCTCATCTGAACTTGACACGCACCACTTCAGTCAAGAGTTAGCAAGTCGGGATTTCATCCTTGGATTTCAAGGGCCACGGACAAGAAGGTGGAAGGTAGAGGTCGGACGGCCGACGGTCGGGCTGGAACGGAGCCCAGAGAGACCGGGGAAGGAAGGCCTTGAAACCCGATGTATTATGGAACGAGGGGCTGGAGCATCGAGAAGGTTCCTCAGTACCAGCAGGAGGGGCGGTAGCAGCCGAATCCGTATCCAGTGCCGTATCCAAAGCCGGAGCCGTAACCACAACCGTAGGGGTAACCGTAGCCCCAGCCCAGGCCCCGGTAGCCGCCGCAGCCATAGCCACAGCCCAGGCCGCCGTAACCGCAGCCGCCGAAGTAGTTGCCGTAGTAGCCGCTCATGGTGTCGGAGACAGAGGGTTTGTCAGTGTAGAGGAGAGGAAAGGACGTGAATTTGAACGCCACAGTCGGCGCCGGGCTTTTATACCCAGCCGGCCGGGGTGGGGCTCACCACAAGGACTCTTTGCTTTCATTTATGGGACCAATTTGAACAAAAATATCTCATTAGCTTAGGTCAAACAAAAAATTGAGGATCCTCTGATTTATTAAACATGTGTTTGTGCAGTTGGCGGCTGGCTATGGGGCCCCTGACGTGAGCGGTGATTATTATGGCTTCAAAGCCCTTACAAAACATCAGATCAAACCTCCAAAACAGCCTCCAGAGCCCGGATTTATCTCGTGACACATGGCTCCACAGCACAGCCCCAACGAGCGCCTCACCAGCCGCAGCTTCGTCCACTCCCTCATCACTCTCCCCACCCTAGGCACGAGGGGCAGTTGGGGGACGGACTCGGGGCAGGCTCACGCCAGCATCCTTACACATGGTGAGCAGGGCAGGACCAGAGTTTCCGAACCCCAGGGAAGTGAGGAGTATCTCCAAGAATAGAAAACAAATTTTAGGGTATCCTGGGAAGGTAAAGACCACCTGACCCCACCCCCAACCCCACAATGCTGCTAGACACTCATGCCGACACTCGGGGCAGAGCTGGGTTCAAATCCCAGCTCCATCACTGGCCTGCTATGGGATCTTGGGGAAGTCACTTCATTTTTCTGTGCTTCAGTTTCCTCATATATAAAACGGTCATTAAATTCCTGATCCCCCTCCCCCTTTGACTGTGAGTCCCACGTGGGACAAGGACTGCGTCCCACCTGATTATCTTGTATCTACCCCAGGGCTTAGAACAGTGCTTGGCATATAGTAAGCACTTAAATACCACAATTACGATTATTATTATTCAGTCTGTCCAGTTGGAGGATGAGTGCATGAATGGCACTTCCAAGGGTGGATAAGCTTGGAGAAGGTGTGTCGTTTGTCACTCAATAAGAGGGGAAGGTGGACCACTGATGACTATGTGAAAACACCCGACTCACAGAAAAGCTCCCGGTAGCCCCCTGTGCATGCCCCAAACAGCCCAACCCAGAATCTGGGGAGAGGCTCAGTGAATTTCACCAGTTGGGAGTTCTCAAGAAACCGATGACTCAACTGTTACTCGGGATTGCAATGAACAAAGATACCAGATGCTGATGCCTAGTTGATATGACAGAGAATATAATGTTTATAGAAAGAGAAGAGTTTCCAATGGCCTGAGGTTTTTTGTTCCTGGGCCTTGATGTTCTAGGGGACACTGTGTCTGTTAGGTCTGCATTTTTTGACCCCTGGGGCTCACCAGGTGACAAAATGATTAATAGCATGTATGCAAAGCACCATACAAGGCTCTTGGTAGAGTACAACAAACACTAGACTTTTACAAATGCCTAATTCAAATGTTGTGGATCATAAAAAAGGTTGGTGAGGGAGTCCTTCAACTGGCAAGGGGTGGCTGCGGGGAGGGCGGGGGTATGATAGAGCTAAGTAGAATATGCAATCCCTGGTCTGCCCTCCAGGAACAGACAATCAAGCAGGACGGACAAACCCAAATCTGCGTTAGGAGGAAAAAGAGACGGGAAAGATGGAGAATAAACACTAAATGAATAAACGAATAAATGAATATGTGCAAAACTGCTACTGGTGGCAGTGAGGTCAAAAAGTCCTGAGGTGATGACAGGGAGGCTGTGACCTGAAGAGAAGAAAATGAATCAGAGAGCGTCTTCTGTTGGCAGCGTGAAGCCCTGGCTCCAGCCTCTCCACAAATTCAACCAGAAAAACACGTTCATTTTTTCTAAGAACCCTTTTTCCTTTCAGCCTCACACGCCGTGCCACAAAGTTTACAGAAGCAGGGTGGTGTAGTGCTTAGATCATGGACCTGGGAGTCGGAAGGACATGATTTCTAGTCCTGGTTCCTCCACTTGTCTGCTATGTGAGCTTGAGCAAATCACTGCACTTCTCTATGCTTCAGTTACCTCATCTGTTAAATGGAGATTAAGATGGTGAGGCCCATGTGGGACATGGACTGTCTCCAACCTCGATTACACTGCACCTACCCCAGCGCTTAGAACAGTGCCTGGCACATAGCAAACACTTAACAAAAACCGTTTTTGTTTTTTTTTTAATCTACAATAGGACCACATTTGCCCTCCAGGACCATCTAGATTTGATCTCCACACTGAACTCCAGCATTCCCAACAGCGTCTACACCCTTGAAGGTGAGGGGAGTGGGAGGAATCCCCAACAACTTCTACCAACAAAACTGACCCAGAGAGGAACCCGGCCAAAGACTGATTTCTTGGTATCTCACAGCTCATCGCACTGCAGTTTGAGCTTGTACCTTGCTTTGTGCTGCAGCCGATTGAACCCATCTATCCTCATAAATCTCACATCAGGCCAATCCAGGACAGAGGAAGTACCTCGCAGTTCCCTGACTGTGTTTCAGAGAGGGTATCCCAAAGGCTCTGCTACAGGTAGCCCTGCTAGAAGCATTTCTTGGTGCAGAGCGCGACTAGTGCCCAAGGTCACAGAGACGTTCGTCTGGGGGCGGCAACATTCTCGGCTCAAAGCCTAAAAGGACGACATGCCCATGGGCCTGGGGAAGGGGTTTCGTGCCCTTGTTCACGACCCTCCAGACAGATGCCTGAAGATTACAGCCTTGGGAAACATCTTGGATCGGGATCATCCCCTGAATTCCCACATGTTTCAGGATTCAGGGTGTGGAAGGGTACGATATTGTTGGTAGACGTGATCCCTGCCCATGATAATTTTATAATCTGTGTTATTTATTGAACACTTACTGTGTGCAGAGCACTATACCAAGCTCTTGGGAGAGTAAAATACAGCAGAGTAGGTAGACACGTTTCCTGACCCCAGTGAGTTTACAGTCCAGAGGGGAAGACAGACATTAAAATAGAAAAAACACTGCTCTCCCATAGACCTGAGATCAGAGGGAAAGGAGGGTAAGATTGAAGGAGGAAACAAATGCCCCGCACCCAAAGAACACTCAATAAATCACATTGATTGACTGATTGATTGATGTGGCCACACATGACCGGCATAGCCCAAGTCAGCGACACAATAGTTTGAGTGTCCAGTGGCACCCAGGGGTGAATCCTCCGGAACCTAATATTCTGGATTTTCCCTGGTTTGGGGCTACAAACACTGATTGGCAGGCCAAAGGCAATCAACTCTTTCACAAAAGTAAAAACAAGGTACTGCAATTGATCAAGCGCATTTAATATGATTCATTGTGGGCATTTTGGAAACATGGGGTCGGTGATCTCTCCTCCAGTGACATACTGAAGCTGGAGGCTCCACGGTTGCCTGGGCTGACCGGCAAGCGGGATGGTGGATGTTGTCACGCAGCTGGCGCCTCACGGTAAAACTGAGATCGGAGCTGGAGAACCCACCAAATCCTGGTGTCTTGGAAACTTGTTCAGAGTGCGAAGCTCCCGGCATCTCACTTTCTAGAAGCAGGAAGAATAGCATCTCCGGTAGAAGTAGGGACGGTAGCTGTAGCAGCCATAGCCACAACCCAGTCCCCCATAGTTGCCATATCCACAGCCGTAGCCAGAGCCGTATCCGCAGCCATAGCCGGAGCCGTATCCACAGCCGTAGCCGGAGCCGTATCCGCAGCCATAGCCGGAACCGTATCCGCAGCCGTAGCCGGAACCGTAGCCACAGCCATAGCCAGAGCCGTAGCCACAGCCGTAGCCACAGCCATTGTAGTAGTTCCCGTAGTTGCCACACATCATGTCAGGAGAAGAGGAGTTTGTTGCCAAAAGAAGAAGGTGACAGGTTTGAATATCTCCCGGTGTTCTGAGGCCTTTATATATGGGTCAGAGGGGGTGGGTCCAGTTCTCCTCATTTCCATTGGCCTAAAGTATGAGGCAATCCCGCGTCTCCACCATCAGGGCAACTCTTCTGTAGAACCATTTCCAGATAATGAGCCACCGGGTGAGATTTCCCCACCCATTTGGAATGTGAAAGGATTTCCTTTGTCCGGCAAGCCGGGCTCCTGCCTGGACCCAAGCTGATTCTTTTAACCTGACTTTCTGACACCAAGCAGCTACGTGACTATACCACTGGTGCGTGCTTCTCACCTCTAATTATAACCAGAACCACTTTGGCTACTTGGTAACAAACACGTGCAATTCTCCCTGAATCCTTCCCTCTGCAATGGTAGAAGAAAAAGAAATACTTCCTTGTGAGGTAGAGCTCTGTCCCCTCTACATGTCCCCTAATCCAAGGGGATGGGAGACACTTGGCTCTTTCCCCAGTGGACCTTCCAGATGATCCGAACATTAGACCACAGCCACCTTCATGCTGAGCCAGGCCTGGGGCCCACCCTCCCACCGCAGTGACGGCCAGAGAGCTGGGGTCCAGGACAGGAGGACAACTGATCCCATCTCGATCGGTCATGCGCTCCTCCACAAGCTCTCCTATGTTCCCGCTGGAACAGCAGAGATCTGTTGGAGAAGAAGGGAGATGGAATTCCAGAAAGGAGGGTGGATGAGTGCAAGAGATCAGCATTGCGAGCAAGAAGCACGGTGACAAAGGAGGTCAGCTTGAGAGGAACAAAGATAGTGAGCCAGCTAAGGTTCAGAGAGAGAAGTAGGAGGGAACCTAGTTGTGGGCAGGGAACTTGTCTGTTATATTCTTGTGTTGTACTCTCCCAAGTGCTTAGTACAGTGCCCTGCACACAGTAAGTGTTCAATAAGTACGACTCACTGATTGATTGAGGGAAAAGGCCCAGTCCCACCATTGACTATCCTGCATTTCTAAGCGTCTATAGCCAGAAAGGTATTCTTTTTCATGAATGCTAAGGGAGGGTTGCTCATCGTTGACGTCTCATTCCCAATTCGCTCATCATGGCGGCACTCCACAGCCCAAATCCGGACCAAATCTATCAGCCGACCGCTGAGTCCGCGGGAAGCGTCTGGACAACTGATGAGAACGCGTGAAGTTGAAAACCATTGGCTCCCAAGGGACTCCTGGAGGGATGGAGAGAAGCTCCCATCCCAGAGTGGAGGAATGTGTAATTAGAGGCTGGGAAGACACATAGTTGACACAGTCTTGTTGCCGTATGATCTAAATTATGGAGACCAATTAAGGACCAGCAGAGGCAGGGCTATAAGAGTGTTTAATCCCTTCTAAACTGGAGGCTGGGGGGGCTGGGGGGGCGGTGAGAGAATCCCAGGGTGGCAGTAAACTGCCCTGAAGAGAACCTGCACGTAACATGGCCTCCGTGTTGTCAGGAGTCCCAAAATAATGAGGCTTTCTTTTTTTTTTGCCAATAGACATGGGGAGGAAAAAGAATGCTGGACACCCCGTACAGTGCTCTGCACACAGTAATCGCTCAATAAATACGATTGAATGAATGAATGACACAACACTTCTGGCTTGTAAATAAAGGTGTCAGGACAACCAGAGATCTTAGAACCTTACACCCTTAGCCAACATGATGAGTTGCAACTACAGGAACTACGGAGGCTTTGGCTCTGGCTGTGGACTCGGCTCCAGCTACGGCTGTGGATACGGCAGCGGCTACGGCTGTGGATACGGCTCCGGTTACGGCCGAGGCTACGGATCCAGATGCGGCTGCGAGAGCTGCCGACGCCTGGGCCGTGGCTCCGGCTGTTACGGGGGATTGGGCCGTGGCTATGGCTCTGGCTACGGCTGCTGCAGCTACCGTCCATCCTGCTTCAGGAGGATATTGTTCATCGTGCTGCTAAAAAAAGACTCACAGCTTCTGAACAGTCTCCAGAGACACTTGGGTTTGGTAAATTCTCCAGTTCTGATCTCAGAGTCACTGCACCACACCAGCTGCACACCATTCACGGTCCTACGTGACGGTCATCCCAGGCAGCATAGAGCCTCCAGCTTCAGTACATCAGCTGAGAAGATATCATGTAACCCCAAGTATCTCATATACCTACAATGAATCCCGATAAATGTGTTCGCTCCAAAATGGCACCTTGTTTCTACTTGGGTCACAGAGTCACTTGCCTTTGGCCAGTCGGTCTGTGTTTGTAGCCTAAGACCCAAGAAAATCCAGAGCACTGGATACCCGAGGAAAAAACCGTGGGTGCCACGCACCCAAATGGACCGGTATCCCAGGCCAAGCCAGACCCATGTGGCATGTGGTGTCCAGCCCCATAGCACTTGTGTACTTGTGTACATATCTTTAAATTATATATGATAAATTATTTGTTTTTTAATATTAATCTCTGACTGTAAGCTCGTTAATGGGCTGGGAACGGGTCTGCTAATTCAGTTGTATTGTACTCTCCCAAGCACTTAGTACAGTGCTCTGCACATAGTAAGCACTCAATAAACACCAATGATTGATGTGGCCCAATCTCCATTTTCCTCTTTTCCTCCCTCCACCTCCTGGATCTCGTGCCAGTATTGACAGTATTGGCCCAGAATCTTCATCCTTTCTCAAGCCGTAACCAGTCTGTTGTTCTCCTTTTCTCTATCCAGGTTTGGGGTAGCCACTTTTCTTCTCCCCAGACACAATTCCTGTGGAGTTGTTTGGATGATACTGAGCTGAACTATCCCTTGATTTTTTCAACTTCAGGGCTCTGAGCATTCAGCTAATGAGCAGCAAATCTGCCCTGAGGCTCAGATGAGTCACACTTATTTATTCCATTAGCAAATTTATCATTTGCATTTGAAAGGAGAGGAAAAGCAATCCAGAAGGATATTCAGTTTTAGAAAGGGATCTAATTAACTGCACCCTTCACCTAGCCAACGACTGAAGAAGCTGCTGAAAGCCCCAGGAACACAGAAGAACCAAATAGATTTGAAAAACTGAATAAAATCGGGGGACCACCCAGAAAGCCCAGGATCAGATGCTTAAACGGGACCTAGACCAATGCCCATAACTTGTAATATTGTTTATAAGAAATAATAAGTAGTAATATTATTTATAAGCAAAGTCAGGAGGGAAGCTGTGAGCTTGGCCAAGAGTGCTTCAACGGACAGTACTGCCAGCCCTGGGTTTAGGATGGGTGGATTGGCAGCCACCGTGGAGAGAACAAGGGGATCACCGGGCCTCTTCCACCTATGAGGAGGACTCTAGGGACGATCCTGGGGACCTCAGAGCAGAGGGTCTCCCAGAGGAGAGAACATATGGAAAGGTCATATGGGGAGGAAAAAGTAGCGAGGAATCTGCTGGGGAAAATCGTGTTTCACAATACTACTGAGAAGCAGCTTGGCTCAGTGGAAAGGGCCCGGGCTTGGGAGTCAGAGCGCATAGGTTTTCCACCCGGCTCTGCCGCTTGTCAGCTGTGTGACCTTGGGCAAGTCACTTAACTTCTCTGTGCCTCAGTTACTTCATCTGTAAGAGGGAATGAAGACTGTGAGCCCCACGTGGGACAACCTGATTACCTTGTATCTACCCAGTGTTTAGAACAGCACTTGGTAACATAGTAAGCGCTTAACAAATACCAACATTATTATTCCTGTAAAGGCACAAGAAGCGTATAGAGACAGGGGAACGAGCGGACAGAATATATTTAGATTTCAGAAGGCCTCTGATGAGGACATAAACTGACGGCTTTGAAAAAAGTGTAGCAAATATGAGATTGTGGGGGAAGCAACACATTACCAGAAACGTCCATTTTCCATCTGGAGACGTATAAGGAGTGAGGTCTCGGGGATCGGTGCCAGGACAGGTTTTATGTAACATTTGCATAAGTGAGCTAGGAGGGGATGAGTTGTGAAATCCTCACATTTACAGATGACATCAAACTACTGTGGGTGATAAAGAACCATGCAGAGGAGGGGGAAGCGGCAGTAAGAACCCTTACAATGAGTGGGTGGGGACATACAGGTAAACTGAGCTTCAAGGTGAGCCCACGGGGAAGTAATTTCTTTGGAAAAATAATCGAAATTCCAATCAGACACGCCGGGGCAGTCAGACAACATAAAGCCAAAAGATCTCGGGTTCATGTTCAAGTGTCGGCCCGGTATGCCGGACCCAGATCCGTGAGAGCCCTAAGCTTGAGGCGTGGTGTAAGTCCCGACACCAGTCAAGTGTTGGACAGCCTCGGGAAAAGCCAGAATGCAATATAAAAGACCCAGTTTGGCCATTCCAAAAAACGCCGGTCTCCCACAACTTGAACACCGTGTGTCAGTCTGCGCATAGCATCTCAGGAAGGGTAGAACAACCAGGATGGTTGTGAGGGTGGAGTAGGTTCTAAGTCGAGAGAGATTCAGTGAGTTAGGTCCCTTCGCTAGGGAGATACAAGGGCAGAGGGGCAACGTGGCAGAGGCCTAAAATTCACAAAGGGAGTGGACCGGACGGCCACAACGTTGTTCATTAATTCCCACAAGGCCAGGTGCGCGGCACAGCCACTGATGCTAGCAGGTGGTTGGCTCAAAATAATCAGAACCTAACACTTCTTCCTCCACTGCCAAAGAGCAAAAGAGAAACAGGGTCAAGAAAAGTTTGGGCATATTCTCGGATGGGAGGATCACAAAGTATTTCTAAAATGGAGGAGAGAGAGAATCCTGGGGCAGATATGGACCAGCGTCTACAATTTTCAGTCAATGCTTGGGTCCTATGATGCGGAAGATGAGAGAGGAGAGGGGGACGCTGAGCGGGAAGACCCACTGATTGAGGGGAGAAGGAGAAGGATCAAGAGGCAGCCAGTTTCCAGTCTCTCATGCGGAAGAGCTCATGGCCCAGAATAGAGGAATGTGCATTCGGCATCATGATGGCACAAGGATAAAAGTCACACTGCTGGTTGGTGTCATGAAGCCAGGTCATGGGGCCGGCAAGGACTTGGTAATGAGGGGCGGGAAACCCTTTCCTATTCCAGGCAGAGGACTGCCAGGAGAATCTCCACTTGTACGCTAATTAACCGAAAAACACTCTTCAGAGGGTCACACTGTTCTGACGTCAGGAGACGCAGGATAATGAGGCGGTTGTGGCAAAGTACAGGAACGAGGTGGCAGACTGGAACCACCCCCATGTGCCCTGTATATAAACACCTCGGAACAGCCAGAGACATTCCAACTTGACATTAGCAACAAACTCCTCCTCTCCTGACACCATGTGTTGCACCTACGGAAACTACTACGGCGGCTGTGGCTCCGGCTACGGCTGCGGATACGGCTCCGGCTACGGCTGCGGATACGGCTCCGGCTACGGCTGCGGATACGGCTCCGGTTACGGCTGCGGATACGGCTCCGGTTACGGCTGCGGATACGGCTCCGGTTACGGCTGCGGATACGGCTCCGGTTACGGCTGCCTGAGCTACCGAGGGCTGGGCTGTGGCTATGGCTACGGCTCTGGCTACGGATGCGGTGGCTACGGCGGACTGGGCTGTGGCTACGGCTACGGCTCTGGCTACGGCTGCTAAAATTACCGCTCTGTTACAGGAGATAATGCTCCCCTTGCTACTAGAAACCAACACGCAGGGAGCTTCAGGACCTGAGCGGGATCCCAAGACACCCGGGTTTGGTGGGTTCCCCGGCTCCCAGGTCATACTCACTGTGAGGCGCCAGCTGCTAAACGCTATTGGGTGTCCCCACTTGCCAGTCTTGCGAGACGGTGCTGGAACCTCCAGCTTCAGCATGTTGCCTGAGGAGAGATCACCAGACCCCGTGTTTCTCAAATGTCCAAATTGAATCCTAATAAATGTGTATGATCGAGCGCAACAGTTTGTTTCCATCTGTGTCTCAGAGTCGATTACCTCACACCCGCCTCTTTGCCAAACAAACAACTCTTCTTCTGACACGCACTGTCCTAAGCAGCGGGGTAGAATCAAGCTAATCAGGTTGGACACAGTCCACGTATTACATGGGGCTCACAGTCTTAATCCCATTTTACAGTTGAGGTAACTGAGGCATGGAAAATTTAGTGACTTGAAAGAGGTCACACAGCAAACGAGACATGGAACAGGGATTAAAACCCAGGTCCTTCTGACTCCCAGGTCCTTTCTTTATCCACTAGACCATTCTGCTTCTCTGAACCTTTCTTCCACTGCTGTTTTGCTTTTTTTTTCATTTTTGAAAATGGAAAAGGAAGCAGTATCGCGCAGCCGATAGACCAGGGGCCTGTGAGTCACAAGGTCATAGGTTATAAAGCCAGCTCCACCACTTGTCTGCTGGGACCTCGGGCAAGTCGCTTCACTTCTCTGGCCCTCAGTTACTTTATCTGTAAAATGGGGATTGAGACGGTGAGTCCCATGTGGGACAGGAACTGTGTTCAACCTGATTAGCTTACATCTACTCCAGCGCTTAGTACAGGACCTAACATACAGTAGCCACTTAATAAATACTACTATTTACTATTACTACTAGTAGTAATACTACTAGTAAGCGCTTACTATGTGCCAGGCACCGTACTAAGTGCTGGGGTACATACCAGAAAATCAGGTTGGTCACAGTCTATGTTCTACATGGGCTTAACCCCCCTTTTGCAGATAAGGCAACTGCTACACAGGCAAGTTAAATGACTTGAACAAGGTCACATATCAGAGAAAGCAGTGGAGCCAGAATTATAACCAGGTTCTCTGACTCCCTAGGCCTGTGCTCTTTCCATTAGGCCACGCTACTTCAGAGTTGATTGTCTCTGACCAGCCAATCTGTGTTCCTAGCTCAGGACCCGGGAACACCTGGAGAGCTGAGTTCTGGAGTGAACAGTCATGGAGCCATTGAACACTCAGGCAAACAATAATAATAATAATAATGTTGGTATTTGTTAAGTGCTTACTACATGCAGAGCACTGTTCTAAGCGCTGGGGTAGATACAGGGTAATCAGGTTGTCCCACGTGAGGCTCACAGTTAATCCTCATTTTACAGATGAGAGAACTGAGGCCCAGAGAAGTGAAGTGACTTGCCCACAGTCACACAGCTGACAAGTGGCAGACCCGGGATTCGAACCTATGATCTCTGACTCCCAAGCCCGGGCTCTTTCCACTGAGCCACGCTGCTTCTGGGTGTCCTGGCCCAAGCTTGGCACCCGTGGCTGCATCACCGTTCCCCACTTCTCCTTCTCTTTCCTTTCCAGCTGTCAAATCTCCAACAGCATTTTCCCAGAAACTGCTTCCTCCTTCAAGCCTTAATGACCAAGTGCTCCTTGTTCTCTTCTTTTCTAGCCAGAATGGACGCACATTTCTTCTTCATAGACCACAAAGCCTATGGAGTTGATCCGACATTCCTGAGCTATTTCTTGATATTATGAACTTCAGGTAACCGTCTGAATGGTCAGACTACAAACAAGAAATCTACCCTGATCTTCAATTCAGGGTCTTGTGATGTGTATTTCTTCTACTTGAAAGGGCAGTAGAAGAACTCCAGAAAGATAGTCCATTTTAGAAACGGATCTCTAGTGAAATCAACCCTCACCTAACAAACAGTTAAAAGTTACAGGTCCTCTGATTGGACAGAGGACCTGGAAGAACTCATAGACCAGTAGGGATTCCTTGAATTAAACTCAAAAATTGGATGGAGAAAAATCCCTAGGACTTCTGAAGGAAATCTGCAGCTAAGATGAGAAATTTCATTCAATAGTATTTATTGAGCGCTTACTATGTGCAGAGCACTGTACTAAGCGCTTGGAATGAACAAGTCAGCAACAGATAGAGACAGTCCCTGACGTTTGTCGGGTTTACAGTCTAATCTAAATTTCACATAGACTGTGCAACCTGAGAGGATGGCTAGCCCAGCATGAAGAACTGAAGATCTTCCACCTATGACAAGAGCTCCAGGGGTGAACCCGAGGGCTCCAGAGCAAAGTGTCACCCAGCTGAGAGAGCATCTGAGAGGCCCAAACAGGGAGGAAAAGGTAGCAGGGATTCTGAAGAGGAAAGCCTTGTCTCGGGACTCTGCTCGGGGTCCTGGAATGGGACAACAAGCATACAAAGAGGTGGGAACCAGGGGACGTGATACATTTTGATTTTCAAAAGGCCACTGATGAGAGCACATGCTGTTGACTTTAAAGAGAATGTAGTAAACATGAAAATATGGGGAAGCATCAGGTAATGGTAATGTACATTTTCAAGCTGGAGGCGTATGAATAGTGATGTATTTAGGGATCGGTGCCAGGACTAGTTTTATATACCATTTGCAAAAATTAGCCAGGAGGGATGTGCAGGAAAATAACCACATTTGTAGATAGTCTAATTATAATAATGACTAAAAAAAATAATTGTGGCATTTATTAAATGCTTACTATGTGCCAAGCACTATATTAAACTCAAGAGTGCATACAAAATAATCACACTGGACACAATCCCCTATTCCACCTGGGCTCACAGTCTAAATAGGAGGGAACACAGCTCCCGAATCTCCATTTTACAGATGAGAAAACTGAGCCTTAGGGAAGTTAGATAACTTGTCCAAGATCAGTCAGCAGGCAAGTGGCATAGTCAGTATGAGAACCCAGGTCCCCTGACCTCCAGCCCCATGCTCTTTCTAGTAGGCCATACCCCTCTTCACCAAACTCTTCTGTGATGAACATTCATTCGATTCTATTTATTAAGGACTTACTGTGAGCAGGGCACTGAACTAAGCAATTGCAAGAGTACAATATAACAATAAACAGACACATTCCCTGCCCAAAGCAAGCTTACATCCGTTTAGAGGACAAGCTGCAGGAAAATCTCTTAAAAAGGAGAGAGTGGGGCCATATCTGGCTGCAGAGCTTCTTTGGGAGCAAATAGGAGGAGATAGTACAGGGAAAAATAACCGGGTTTCTGCAGAGATGACTTCACGGGTATCAGACACTATAGAGCTAGGAGAGCATGGGACGCAGGGTCGGGTGAGCTTCAAGATTCAATCGAGTGTCTGGAGCAAGGCCCAACACGAAAGAAGTGTTGGACAACATCGGGAAAAGCCAGAGTGCAGTATAAAAGACCACATATGGCCACTTTATTAAACACTGGTCCCCCCAAAACTGGAATACCACCTCCACTTTGTGGTACGCATGCGGATCGCCTTCCCACGAGCAGTCAGTCACATCCAAAACAGCAGTAGGTTCGAGAAAGTCTGGGCAAATTCTGGGATGAGACGATCACAAAATACTCCTAAAATGGAGGCTCTGCTGGAGGGAGAGAATCCTGGGGTGGATACGGACCCGTGACATCAAATCCCAGTCAAGGTTTTTGTCCTAAGATGTGGGAGATGAGGGAATAGAGGGGGAGACTGAACAGGAAGACCTACTGATTGAGGGGGAGCAGAAAGATCAGGAGGTGGCCAGTACCCAGTCTCTCTCCCTGGAGAGCTCACAGCACAGAATAGAGGAATATGTAATTAGGGGTCAGGATGCCACAAGGGTGACAGTCATGCTGCTGCTTGGTGTCACAAAGCCAGGTTATGGGGCTCAATTTGGGGGCCGGTAGGAACTTAGCGCCAAGGGGTGGGAAACGCTTTCCCATTCCAGGTGCAGAATTGGCAGGGGAATCCCCACTTGCACACTAATTACCCAAAAAATCCTCTAAAGGGGTCACGTCGTTCTGACATCAGGAGACGCAGGATAATGAGGCGGTTGTGCCAAACAGGGGCAGAAACGAGGTTGAGGACGGGGCCCGCCCACTCCGGCCTGTATATAAAGATGGCAGGACAGACCCAGACATTCAAACCTCACACCCTCCTCTTCTAGCAACAAACTCCTCCTCTCCTGACACCATGTCTTGCAACTACGGGAACTGCTACGGCAGCTACGGCTGTGGATACGGCTCCGGCTACGGCTGCGGATACGGTTCCGGCTACGGCTGCGGATACGGCTCCGGCTACGGCTGCGGATACGGCTCCGGCTACGGCTGTGGATACGGCTCCGGCTACGGCTGCGGCTCCGGATACGGCTGCGGATACGGCTGCAAGAGCTACGGAGGTCTGGGCTGCGGCTATGGCTACGGCTCCGGCTACGGATGCGGCGGCTACGGCGGACTGGGCTGTGGCTACGGCTCTGGCTATGGTTGCTACAGCTACCGCCCATCCTGCTACAGGAGGTATTGCTCCTCTTGCTGCTAGAAACCACCACACAGAGAGCTTCAGGCTCTGAGCAGCCTCCCAAGATATCCGGGATCGGTGGACTCCCCGGCTCCCACCTCAGACTCACCGTGAGGCACCAGCTGCCGAAACCCCGCTTGCCAGTCTTCTCAGACAGCACCGGAGTCTCTAGCTTCGGCATGTCACCGTTGGAGAGATCAACCGAACCCAAATTTCCCATATGCCCCAAATGAATCTCAATAAATGTGAATGATCCAGTACAACTCCTTGTTTCTATTTATGTCTCCTAGTTGCTTACTCAGGCCAGCCAATCCGTGTTTGTAGCCCAGGACACGGGAACATCCAGACACAGGATGCTGGAGCGGGCAGGCACTGGTGTTATTGCATTTACACAGACGGGCCGGTGTCTTGGGCCAAGTCGGACACCTGAGGCCTCCTCACCGTTTCCCTTTTCTGTGCCTCCCTCTCCAGTTACTATCTCCAACGTGTTTTCCTAGAAACTGCTTCCTCCCTCGAGCCTTAACAACCACGTGCTCCTATTCCCTATCCAGAAAGGATGCAGTCACGTTTCTTCTCCACAGATCACAGAGTTGAAGAAGTTGAACAAGATGAGATATTTCTTGATATTTTTATCTGAAGTCTCCATCTGAATCTTCAGTCTACAAACAAGAAGCCTACCCTGATCTTCGATTAAGGGTCATGTGATATGTATTTCTTCTATTTTAAAGGGCAGGAGAATCACTCCAGAATGATATACCATTTTAGAGAGGAATCGCTGATGAAATCCAATCCTCACCTAACAAACAGTTAAAGAAGCAGCTGAAAACTCCAGTGAAACACTTGAACTTGATTGGTCAGAGGACTGGGAGAAATCAGAGACCACTTGGCATGACAAATCAGAATCCAAAACTGGAAAACGATAAACTTCTGGGACTTCTGAGGGAAATCTGTAGGGAAGAGGAGAGATTTGGCAAGACTGTGTGACTTGAGGCTACCGCCCGCCCAGCGCAGAGGATTGGAAGATCTACCTCTGAGGAGGTCTCTAGGGGTGACCCTGAGGACCAGAGAGCAAAGTGTCATCCATACGAGGGAACATCTGAGAAGCCCAATCAAGGAGGGAAAGGTGGCAGGGATTTTGAAGACAAAAATCACGTCTCATGCCTCTGCTCAGGTTCACGGAAAGGGACAACAAGCATGGGTAGAGATGGGACCCAATGTACCTGATACAGAGTTTCAAAAGGCCTCTGATGAGGTCACAGGCTGAAGACTTTAAAGAAAAATTAGTAAACACGAGACTACGGGGAAGCAACATGTTATGTTAATGTTCAGTTTCATGCTGGAGAAGTATGAATAATGAGATCTCTGGGAAACAGTGCCAGGCCTGGTTTTAGGTAACGACTGCATAAATTACCCGGAAGGGATGACCTGGGAAATAACCACATTTACGGATAATATAATAACACTAGCGATTTAAGAAATAATAACTGGTATGTGTTAAATGCTTACTATGTGCCAAGAACTAAATCCACAGGAAGATACAAAATCATCAGGTTGGACACAATTTCTGTTCCAACTGGAGCTCACGGTCTAAATAGGAGGAAGTACAGATTCTTAATTCCCATTTTCAAATGAGGAAACTGAGGCCCAGAAAATATTAATAATAATCATTAGGATATTTATTATTAATAATTAAAATAATGGTATTTGTTAAATGCTTACTACGTGCCAGGCACCAAACGAAGCACTGGGATGGATACAAGAAAACTGGGTTGGACACAGTCCCTGTCCAGTCCCTGTCCGGCATGGGGCCCACAGTCTTAATCCCCATTTTACAGATGTGGTTAATGAGGCAGAGAGAAGTTGAGCGACTTTCCCAAGGCCACACAGCTGACAAGTGATGGAGCCGGGAATAGAACTTGTATCTACCCCAGTGCTTAGAACAGTACTTGGCACATCATAAGCACTTATCAAGTACCACAATTATTATTAAAATCATTAAATATTATTATTAGGGTGAGCTTTAACATTCACTCCAATATCTAGAGCAAAGCCCAACAAGAGTAAAGTGCCGATCGGCTTCAGGAAGGTCCAGAGAGCCTCATCTGCAAAAAGATGGTTCCCTGCAACTGGAACCCCCTATGTCAGGCTGTGCCCAGAACCTCAGGAAGGGCAGACAGGAGCAGGGGGAGGGGGAGAGCAGGACAATCAAGATGATCCAAGGAGGTGAAGCAGGTTCCAAATCCCAAGAGACTCAAGGAGTTCAGACCTTTCAGTGGGGAGGCACACAGGCTGAGGGGAAACATGCCACAGGTCTAAAATTTATGAAGAGAAAGGACCCGATGGGCACAGGATAGGTTTTCAGCTTGGTCCCACTAGGTCAGGTCGGGGAAACAGCTACTGAAGCTGGCAGGCGGTAGGTTCAAACAAGCAGTGGATAACACCTCATAACTCTTTTCCCCCCTTTCCCTCTGCTCCTCCCCCCTCCCTTCCCATCCCCTCAACACTGTACTCGTCCGCTCAACTGTATATATTTTCATCACCCTATTTATTTTGTTAATGAGATGTACATCACCTTGATGCTATTTATTTGCTATTGTTTTAATGAGATGTTCATCCCCTTGATCCTATTTATTGCTATTGTTCTTGTCTGTCCGTCTCCCCCGATTAGACTGTAAGCCCATCAAAGGGCAGGGACTGTCTCTGTTACTGAATAGTACATTCCAAGCGCTTTGTACAGTGCTCTGCACATAGTAAGTGCTCAATAAATACTATTGAATGAGTGAATGAACTTCATCCTCAACTTCGTGGTAGATACGTGGACCTCCTTCCATTGAGCTCAGCGGCAAGAGCACGGGCTTGGGAGTCCGAGGTCGTGAGTTCTAATCCCGGTTACGCCACTTGTCAGCTGTGTGACTTTGGGCAAGTCACTTTACTTGTCTGTGCCTCAGTTACCTCATCTGTTAAATGGGGATTAAGACTGTGAGCCACACATAGGACAATCTCATTACCTTGTATCTACCCCAGCACTTAGAACAGTGCATTTAACAAATACCATCATCATTATTATTAAAGAGGCCCAAACGACAACACCTAAAGAGAAGTTTGGGCAAATTCTGGGATGGGGGGAATCACAAAGCATTCCCAAAGGAAAGGTACAGATGGATAGAGACCGCTGGGTCAGATATAGACCAGTGACGGTAACTCTCAGTCAAGGCTTGGGTTCTAAGATGTGGGAGATGAAGGGGGAGAGGCGAGACTGAGCGGGAAAACCAAGGGAATGAAAGGGAGAAGGAGCAGGATCAAGAGGCCAGTTCCCAGTCTCTCACCCAGGAGAGCTCACAGTCCAGATTAGAGGAATGTGTAATTAGGAGTCAAGATGCCATGAGAGTGACAGTCATGCTGCAGCCTAGTGTGATGAAGTTGGATTTGGGGGTTCAATTTGGGGGCCGGCAGGGACTTGTCTCTTCGCGATGGAAAATATTTTCCCATTCCTGGGGCAGGATTGGCAGGGGAATCCCTGCCTGTACACTAATTAACCAAAAAACACTCTAAAGGGGATCACGTCGTTCTGACATCAGAAGACGCAGGATAATGAGGTGGTTGTGGCAAACAGGCAAGGGGACGAGGCAGAGGACCGGACACACCCACTCTGTTGCGTATATAAAGATCTCAGGACAGACCCAGACATTCAAACCTCACTCCCTCCTCTTCTCGCAACAAACTCCTCCTCTCCTGACACCATGTGTTCTAACTACGGGAGCTACTACGGTGGCTGTGGCTCCGGCTACGGCTGCGGATACGGCTCCGGCTACGGCTGCGGATACGGCTCCGGCTACGGCTGCGGATACGGCTCCGGCTATGGCTGCGGATACGGCTCCGGCTACGGCTGCGGATACGGATCCGGCTACGGTTGCGGATACGGATCCGGATACGGCTGCAAGGGCTACCGAGGGCTGGGCTGTGGCTACGGCTACGGCTCTGGCTACGGATGCGGCAGCTATGGCGGACTGGGCTGTGGATATGGCTCTGGCTGTGGATACGGCTACGGCTCTGGTTACGGCTGCTACAGCTACCGTCCGTCCTGCTACAGGAGATATTGCTCCTCTTGCTGCTAGAAACCAAAACGAGGGGAGCTTCAAACTCCGACAAGGCTCCCAAGACACCCAGGATCGGTGGAATCCCCAGCTCCCATCTCAGACTCACCGCCAGGTATCAGATGCCGAAATGCCATTTGCTGTCCTATTTGCCAGCCTTCCAAGATGGCACTGGAGTCTCTAACTTCAGCATGGCACCGGAAGAGCGACCGCTCGATCCGACGTTTCCCAAATGCCCAAAATGAATCCTAATAAATATGTGTGATTTCAACACGACATCTCGTATCTCTGAGTTGTATACCTTTGGCCAGCCAATCCATTTTTGTAGCCCGAGACCCGGGAACATCCGGGGCACTGGGTTCCAGGGTGGACAGTCACATTGTTCTCCTGTTCCCTATCCTGAAGGAACACTGTCACGTTTCTTCGCCTACAATCACAAAGCCCATGGAGTTGAACCAATGATCCTGAGTTATTTCTTGATAATCAATCAATTAATGGTATTTATTGAGTGCTTACTATGTTCAGCGTACTATACTAAGCATTTGGGAGAGTATGATGCAACAGAATTAGCAGGCATGTTCCCTGCCCATGATGAGCTTACAGTCTAGAAGAGGACATAGACATTAATATGAATACATAAGTAATTTGTAATACATAATTTAAGGATGGGCACGTGAACTTCTGCTCTGTGTATGAATGTTCAGTCCACAAATAAGCAATATACTCTAAAGTCCAATTAAGGGTCATATGACATGTATTTCTTCCATTTGAAAGAGGAGAAGCACTCCAGAATGATATTCCATTTTAGAGAATAATCTCTGATGAAATGTTACATTGAGTAGCTAAAAATTCCAGTTTACACATCTGAACCTGATTGGTCAGATAAACTAGAAGAAATCAGAGACCACCTGGATGCCTTAATCAGTTGCAAAAACTGGATGGAGAAAAATCCCTGGGATTTCTAAAGTCAACATGCAGGTTAGTTGAGACATTTGGCTTCACTGTGCCAACGGATGGTACCCCCAACCCAGTGCAGGGGACTGGAAGATCTTTCACCTATGACAAGGGGTTCAGGGGTGATCCAGGGGGCTACAGACTGTAAGCTTGTTGTGGGCAGAGAATGTGTCAGTTTATTGTTATATTGGACTCCCCCAAGCACTTAATACTTTGCTGCTCTGCACACCGTAAGCGCTCAATAAATGCGAATTAATTGAATTGAATTATAGAGCAAAATCACCCACATGAGAAAGCCATCTGAGAAGCCCAACCAGAGAAAGAAAATTAGCAGGGATTCTGCAGTAAAACCTTGTCTCCCAATTCTGCTCCGCTTCCTGGAAAGAGACAACAAGCATATGGAGAGATGTATGACATAGACTGTTCCCATTTTGACTTTCAAAATTGCTCTGATGAGGTCACATACTGAAATCAAGATAAAATGTAGCAAACACAAGACTGGCAGGAAACAACACGTAACATTAATGCCTATGAATAGTAAATGAACAGTGAGATCTGTGGGGAATAGTTCCGGAAATAGGAAGCAGTGTGGCCTAACCGATGAAGAATGGGTCTTAGAGTGTGTAGACCTGAATTTGATGGGGATTCAATTCCTTTTCTCCTTCCTACTTAGACTGTGAGCCCCATGTGGAACATGGACTATGAAGCAGCGTGGCTCAGTGGAAAGAGCACGGTCTTAGGATTCAGAGGTCATGGGTTCTAATCCCAGCTCTACCACTTGTCAGCTATGTGACTTTGGGCAAGTCACTCAACTTCTCGGTGCCTCAGTTCCCTCATCTGTAAAATGGGGATTAAGACTGTGAGACTCACATGGGACAACCTGATTATCCTGTATCTACCTCGGCGTGTAGAACAGTGCTCGTCACATAGTAAGCGCTTAAATACATTATTATTATGGACTATATCTGGCCTGATTTTCTTTTATCCATCCCAGTGCTTAACAAATACCATTTTAAGGAGGACTGGTTTTATGTAATATTAACATAAACTGGAGGGACATGCCAGGAAGTAACCATATTTGTAGGTAGAATGATATAATGATAAAAATAATACGGAAAAAAAACAGTGAAAACTCTGGTTTCTCTTAAGTATTAACTATTTCCCAAGGACTGTCCTAAACTGGTGGGTAAAGAAGATAATCAGATTGGACACAATCCCTGTTCCACCTGAGGCTCACTATTTAGGAGGGAGCATGGGTCCTGAATCCCCATTTTACAGATGAGGAAACTGAGGCCCAGAGAAGTTAGGTGACTTGCCCAAGATCACTCTGCAGGTGAGTTTCAGAGTCATTAATACAACACAGATCCCCTGCCTTCCAGGCCAGTGCTCTTAAAAGGAGGCCATGCTCATCTCACCTAACCCTTCTGGGTGATAAAGATGCTTGTAGAGGAGAATCGGAAGGAAAATCTCTTAAAAGGGAGTGGGTGGGGCCATATATGGCAGTTGAGCCTCTGTGTGAAGCCACGTAAGGATATGTTCCGGGGAACAATAATCCGGATTCCACAGAGACTGGCTCGCGGGCACCAGACAGCAAACAGCTAAGAGAGCTCGGGAACAATATGCCGGTCCCAGGCTTGGGTATGTCTCCAGCTTTGGCCAAGTTGAGGAGCAAGGCTGCAATGGAAAGGCCCAGAGGGCAATACAAAAGGTCTGGTTTGGCCACTCTACAAAACTCTGGTCCCTACTGCCAGGAACACCACGGGCCTGTCTGTGCACACCAGCTCACATAAGGCAGAAGGGAGCAGGGGGAAGGGGAGAGGAGAGCAACCAGGATAATCGTGAGGATGGAGAAGATTCCAAATAGAGAGAGACTCAGAGAGTTAAGACCCTTCAGTGGGGATACAAGGAGGCTGAGAAGAAGCATGACAGAGGTCTACACTTCATGAATGGAGTGGACTGGATGAACACAAGATGGTCAGTCAATAAATTCCCAGAGGGATGGGTCTGGGGAAGAGCCACTGAAGCTGGCAGACAGCAGACTGAAAACAAGCAGAAGTTAACACTTCATCCTCCACTTCACTGTAAACAGGTGGACTGCCTTCCCACGAGTTGCCAAAGAAGCCCAAAATAACAAGAAAATTATGGGAGAATTCTGGGATGGGATGATCACAAAGCATTCCTAAAGGGAAAGGTACAGATGGTTATGGACCAGGGATGACAACTCCCAGTCAGTGCTTGGGAGATGAAGGAGGAGATGGGGAGGCTGATCAGTAAGACCTACTGATTGAGGGGAAGAAGGGAAAGGGTCAGGAGGAAGCCAGTTTCCAGTCTCTCACCTGGGAGAGCTCACAGCCCAGACTAGAGGAATGTGTAATTAGGGGGCAGGATGCCACGAGGGTGACAGTCAGGATGCTGCTTGGTGTCATGAAGCTGTGTTATGGGGCTCAATTTGGGGACCGACAGGGACTTGGCTCTGAGGAGTAGGAAAACCTTTCCCATTCCAGGTGCAGGATTCCCAGGGGAATCCCCACTTGAGCTCTGATTAATCAGAAAAAGTTCTCAAGGGGGGGTCATGTCATTCTGACGTCAGGAGACGCAAGATAATGAAGAGGTTGTGCCAAATAGGTGCAGAAATGAGGAGGAGGACTGGAACCGCCCCCTCCAGCCTGTATATAAAGATCTCAGGACAGACGCAGACATTCAAACCTCACACCCTCCTCTTCTAGCAACAAGATCCTCCTCTCCTGACACCATGTATTGCAACTACGGGAACTACTACGGTGGCTACGGCTGTGGATACGGCTCTGGATACGGCTCCGGCTATGGCTGTGGATACGGCTCTGGCTACGGCTGTGGATATGGCTCCGGCTATGGCTGTGGATACGGCTCCGGATACGGCTGCAAGAGCTACCGAGGGCTGGGCTACGGCTACGGCTCTGGCTACGGATGCGGTGGTTACGGAGGACTGGGCTGTGGCTACGGCTACGGCTCTGGCTACGGCTGCTACAGCTACCGCCCATCCTGCTACAGGAGATATTGCTCCTCTTGCTGCTAGAAACCAACACACGAGGAACATCGGGCCCTGAGCAGGCTACCAAGACACCCACGTTTGGTGGATTCTCCGGTTGCCATCTCAGACTCATCAAGAGGCACCAGCTGCCGAACTACCATTCACCATTCCACTTAAGAGTCTTTCCAGACGGCACCGGCGCCTCCAGCTTCACTGTATGCCTGAAGAAGAGATCACCTGACCCCAAGTTGGCCAGATGTCCAAAATTAATCCTAATAAATGTGAATGATCTAACACAAGACCTCGTTTTTACTCGCATCTCAGAGTTGATTACATTTGGTCAGCCAGTCCGTGTGACCATCCCAGGTCCTGGGAACATCCAGACACTGGGTTCCGGTGCAGGTAGCTTCGGGTGCCATCGAACATGCCAACAAACAGGGTGATGGCCTGTCCCGGGGCAAGGGTGCGTGGCACGTCACCGTTTCCCTCTTCTCTTTTCTTTCCGGCTGCCAGATCTCAGATGGCATTTGCTCCTTGTTCTCCTAGTTCTCTATCCAGAATGAACTCAGTCACGCTTCTTCTCCACAGATCACAGAACCTGTGGGTTGATCTGATGTTCCTGGCCTGAAATATTTCTTCAATATCTCCTGTAGCAGGACGCGTGGTAGCTGTAGCAAAGACCTGTAGACTTCAGATCTCCATCTGAATTTCAGTCTACGAACAAGCAATATAACTTGATGTTCAATTAAGGGACACGTGACCTCCATTTGAAAGGGCAGGAGAATCACTACAGAATGATATTCCATTTGAGAAAGAGATGATAATAATAGTGGTATTTGTTAAGCGCTTACTATGTGCCAAGCACTGGAGTAGATGCAAAGTAGATGCAAGCAATTCGGGTTAGACACAGTCCCTGTGCCACGTGGAGCTCACAATCTCAATCCCCATTTTAAAGATGGGGGAACTGAGGCACAGAGAAGTGAAGTGACTTGCCCAAGGTGACACAGCAGGCAAGTGGCAGAGCCGGGATTAGAACCCAGGTCCTCTGATTCCCAGACTCGTGCTCTATCCAGTAGATCATGCTGCTTCTCATGAAATGCAACCCTCACTTAACAAACAGTTAAAAAGCTGAAAGCTCCAGTTATACACTTGAACCTGATTGGTTAGAGGAACCGGAAAAAATTAGAGACCCGCTGGGATGCCTTGGATCAAAGTAAAAAATTGGATGAAGAAAAGTCCCTGGAGCTTCTGAAGGAAATCTGTACGGAAGCTGAGACATTTGCTAAGACTGTGACCAGCCCAGCAAAGAGGACTAGAAGATAGCACCAGGGGCTATCCCAGAGATAACAGCACAAAGTCACTCAGATTAAAGAGCCACTGTGAAGCAACCAGAGACGGAAATGTGGCGGCGATTCTGAAGAGGAAAAGCAGACCAGGTGCTTTCATGACATTTCTACCTGGATGTCCTGCCAACACTTTATGAGTTCAAAACAGGACTCCTTAACTGCCCACCCAAACCTTGCCCCCCTCCTGACTTTCCCATCACTGCAGACTGCACCACTATCCTCTCTGACTTCTAAGCAAATTCCGGGCTGGGAGAATGACAAAGCATTCCTAAAGGGAAAGATACCGACGGAGAGATACGGGGCAGATACGGTCCGGTAATGACAATTCCCGGTCACTGATCAGAGGAAAGAGCAAGAATGAGCAGAAAGAACAAAGGAATGAAGGTGAAGGGGAGAGTATCAGGAGGAGGCCAATTCCCAGTCTCTTGCTCCCAATCTAGTTGTTTTGCTGTCTGTCTCCCCGTTCTAGACTATGACCCTGTTGTTGGGTAGGGATTGTCTCTATCTGTTGCAAATTGTACTTTCCAAGAGCTTTGTACATTGCTCTGCACACAGTAAGCACTCAATAAATATGAATGAATGAATGAATGAATGAATGAATGAATGAATGAATGAATGAAAACTCCCAGTCCAGAATGGAGGAATGTGTAATTAGGGGTCAGGATGACAGAAGGGGGACAGACACGCTTCTGCTTGGTGTCACAAAGCCGGATTATGGGGTTCAATTTGGGGGCCAATAGGGACTTGGCGCTGAGGGGTGGGAAACCTTTTCCCATTCCAGGTGTAGAACTGCCAGGGGAATCCCCACTTGCACTCTAATTAGCAAAAAAATGTCCTGGGGGGGGTCACACTGTTCTGACATCAGGAGACGCAGGATAATGAGGTGGTTATGGCAAATAGGGGCCAGAATGAGGTGGAGGGCAGGATCCGTTCCCTCCGGCCTGTATATAAAGATCACAGGACAGATGTGGACATTCAAACCTCACACCCTTCTCTTCTCGCAACAAGCTCCTCCTCTCCTGACACCATGTGTTGCAACTACGGGAACTACTACGGCTCCGGCTACGGCTGTGGATACGGCTCCGGCTACGGCTGTGGATACGGCTCCGGCTACGGCTGTGGATACGGCTCCGGCTACGGCTGTGGATACGGTTCCGGCTATGGTTGTGGATACGGTTCCGGCTATGGCTGCCAGAGCTACCGAGGGCTGGGCTGCGGCTATGGCTACGGCTCTGGCTACGGATGCGGTGGCTACGGCAGACTGGGCTGCGGCTACGGCTACGGCTCTGGCTACGGCTGCTAACTGCTACCGCCCGTCCTGCTTTAGAAGATATTGCTCCTCTTGCTGCTAGAAACCAACATGCAGGAAGCTTCAGGGTCTGAGCAGGTTCCCAAGACACCTGGCTCAGTGAATGCCCCAGCTCCCATCTCAGACTCACCACGAGGCACCATCTGCTGAACTGCCACTGGCCATCTCACTTGACGGTCTTCTCAGATGGAGAAGCAGCATGGCTCAGTGGAAAGAGCCCGGGCTTTGGAGTCATAGGTCATGGGTTCGAATCCCAGCTCTGCCACTTGTCAGCTGTGTGACTGTGGGCAAGTCACTTCACTTCTCTGTGCCTCAGTTACCTCATCTGTAAAATGGGGATTAAGACTGTGAGCCCCACGTGGGACAACCTGATTCCCCTGTGTCTACCCCAGCGCTTAGAACAATGCTCTGCACATAGTAAGCGCTTAACAAATACCAACTATTATTATCACCGTAACCTCTAGCTTCAGCCTGTCAAAGGAGTGACCACCCGACCCCAAGTTTCCCAAATGTCCAAAATAAATCCTAATAAATGTGTTTGATCTAGTATGACACCTTGTTTCTATTTGCGTCTCAGAGTTGATTACCTATGGCAAGCTAAATCGTGTTAGTAGTCAAGGACCTGTCAATCCGGAGGGCTGGGTTCCCAAGTGGACAGCCATGGGTGCCATTACACCTTTACACGAGCAGTCCGATATTCTGGCCCAAGCTCTGTTTCCCTCTTCTCTGTCAATCAGTCAATCGGTGGTATTGATTGAACACGTTCTGTGTACAGAGAACTATACTCAGTGCTTGAGGTAGTTCAGTACAAAAAAGCCGGTAAACTCACTCCCTGCCCACAAGGAGCTTTCATTCTGGAGGGCTAGGCAATCGGTGAATTAAAGAAATCCTGGGTATGAACCTAAACTGTATGCAGTGGGACTAAGGTAGTGTGAGCATCAGGTGCTCAAGATCCTCTTCAGCTGCCAGATCTCTGACAGAGTTTTGCCAGAAGCTACTTTCTCCCTCAAGCTCTCTCAACCGAGTGTTCCCAGCTCTGTTCTCTAGCCAGGATGGACATGGTGACATTTCTTCTCCACAGACCACAAAACCTGTGGAGTTGATCCGATTTTCCACAGCCGAGATACTTCTCGATGTTGTCAACTTCTGGTCCGTGTCTGAATGTTCAGTCCACAAATTAGCAGTATAATCTGAATCCTAATTTAGGGTCACATGATGGGTAGTTCTTCCATCTGTTGAAAGGGCAGGAGCATTACGCTGGAACGATATTCTATTTTAGAAAGGAATCCCTGGTGAAATGCAACCCTCACCTAACAAACGGTCAAAGGAGCAGCCGAAAGCTCCGATTATACACTCGAGCCTGATTGGTCCGAGAAATTGAAAAATAGAGACCACTTGGGATGCCTTGAATCAAACTCAGAAATTGCATGGAGAAAAGTCCCTGGGACTTCTGAAGGAAATCTGTAGAGAAGATAAGAGACTGGACATGACTATGAGAGCTGGGGGTACTGCCATCCCAGGGCATAGGACTGGAAGATCTTCTGCCTATGAGAAGGGCTCCAGTGGCGATCCTGGGGATCACAGAGCAGAGTCACCCAGATGAGAGAGCATCTGAGAAGTCCAACCAGAGAGGGAAAATTATAAGGGAATCTGCGTAGAAAAACTTTTTCTCATGACTCCGCTCAAATTCTTGGAAAGAGAAAACAAGCATACGGAGACAAGGGAATCAGTGGACATTACACATTTAGGTTTTCAGAATGCCTATCGTGAGGTTGCATACCTGAAAACTTAAAAGAAAATTTAGCCAACATGAGAATAGCAGGAAACAACATATAACATTAATGTCTATTTTCAAGCTGGAGACATATGAACAGGGAGAACTCTGGGGACTGATGCCAGGACTGGGAAGTAGTGCTGCCACTCAATAAAGCACGGGCCTGGGAACCAGAAGACTTGGCTTCGATAGGGATTCAATACCTTTCTATTTATGTTATTCGTTAAGTACCTACTATGTGCCAGGCACTGTACTAAGCTCTGGGTAGATACAAGCTAATCAGGATGGACACAGTCTATGTTCCATAGGGGGCTCACACTCAATCCCCATTTTACAGATGAGGTAACTGAGGCACAGAGTAGTTAAGTGACTTGCCCAAGGTCACACAGAAAACAAGTACCGGAGCTGGGATTAGATCCTAAATCTTTCTGACTCTCAGGCCTGGGCTCTCTACACTAGGTCAAGCTTATAGAACAGTGCTCAATGCTTAGAACAGTGCTTGGCACATAGTAAGTGCTTAACAAATACTATTATAATTATTATTTACCTATTCTCGCTCCTATTTATATTCTGAATCCCATGTGGGACTGGTACTGCATTTGGCCTGTTTACCTTGTATCTACCCCAGCACTTAGTGTTCGGCACATACTAAGTGTTTAACCAATGCCATTAAAAAAAAGACTGGCTTTATCCAACACTTGCATGAATGAGTCATGAAGGATGTACTGGGAAATAACCACATTTGCAAATGAAAAAATACAAACGATAGTAATAAAAACAATAATAATTGTGGTATTTAAGTAGTTACTCTGTACGAGCACTGTACTAAACTCAGGGTAGGCAAAGAAGATAATGAGTCTGGTCACAATCCCAGTTCCACCTGGGGCTTGGAATCTATGTAGGGGAGAGCATTGGTATTGACCCCATTTTACAGGTAAGAAAACTGAGGCACTGAGGCACTGAGCAAAATGACTCTACAGCCAAGATGCAGAGTCAGTAATAGAACCCAGGTCCCCTTCCCTCCAAGCCCAAGCTCTTTCCAGTAGGTCATTCTTCTCACCAAACTTCTGGGTGATGAAGATCCTTGTAGAGAGGAAGCTGCAGAAAAATCTCTTCAAAGGGATCACGTGTGACGGCTCAGCTTTAGGGTGAGGGCACATAAGGAGACATTCCAGGAAAAAATAACTGAGATTCCACAGGAACAGGCTCACAGGTATTGGACACGGAACAACTAAGAGAACTCTGGATCAATAAGCTGGTCCCAGGACCAGGACAGCCTCCAGATACTGCCCAGTCCCCAGAGCAAGACCCAAGACCAGTGAAGTGCCAGAACCCGGTGTGCCAGTTTGTGCTCGGCATCTGAGGAAAGGCAGAATGGAGCAAGGGAAGGGGGAGGGCAAGGCAACCAGGAGGGTCTCGAGGATGGAGAAGTTTCCAAATCGAGAAAGTACCAAAGAGTCAAGACTCTTTGGTCAGGAGACATGACAGAGATCTAAAATCCACAGACAGGACCTGATGGGCAAAGGATGGGCGTTTAGTATATTCACACATGGCCAGGTCTGGGGCACAACCACTGAAGTTGGCCAGTGGTAGGTTTAAAACAAGCATAATGTAACACTTCACCCTCCTCATCCTTGTACACACGTGGACATCCTTCCCTCGGGCTGTCAGAGAAGCCCAAAACAGCAGCAGTTTCAAGAAAAATTTGGAAAGATTTTCAGATGGGAGGATCACAAGTGTTCCTAAGGGAAAAAGTACGGATGGACAGAGAATGCTGGGGCAGATATTGATCTTCACAGGTGGAAGATCTTCCAATCCTCTGCGATGGTACCCTCAGGTCTCATAATGGGTACTAAGATGCTGGAGATGAAGAACAGGGGGAAGGCTGTGTAGGAAGACTAAGTGAGTGAGGGGGAGAAGGAGAAGGCTCAAGAAGAGGCCAACTCCCAGTCTCTGGCTCAGAGAGCTCACAGCCCAGAATGGAGGAATGCATAATAGGGGTCAGGATGCCACGAGGGTGACAGTCATGCTGTTGCTTGGTGTCATGAAGCCGGGTTATGGGGCTCAATTTGGGGGCCGGCAGAGACCTGACACTGAGAGGTGGGAAAGCCTTTCCCAGGCCAGGCGCAGGATTGCCAGGGGAATCCCTGCTTGGGTGTTAATTAACTTGAAAATGCTCTAAAGAGGGTCACATTGTTCTGACATCAGGAGACGCAGGATAATGAGGCAGGTGAGGCAAACAGACATGGGAATGAGGTGGAGGACTGGACCCGCCCCCTCCAGCCTGTATATAAAGATCTCAGGACAGACGCAGACATTCAAACCTCACACCCTCCTCTTCTCGCAACAAACTCCTCCTCTCCCGACACCATGTGTTGCAACTACGGGAACTACTACGGCGGCTACGGCTGTGGATACGGCTCAGGCTATGGCTGCGGTTACGGCTCTGGCTACGGCTGCGGTTACGGCTCTGGCTACGGCTGCGGATACGGCTCCGGATTCGGCTGCAAGAGCTACCGAGGGCTGGGCTGTGGCTATGGCTACGGCTCTGGCTACGGATGCGGTGGCTACGGCGGACTCGGCTATGGGTACGGCTCTGGCTACGGCTGCGGCTACGGCTCTGGCTACGGCTGCTACAGCTACCGCCCATCTTGCTACAGGAGATATTGCTCCTCTTGCTGCTAGAAACCAACACGTGGAGAGCATCAGGCTCAGAGCAGGCTACCGAGACACCCGTGTTTGGTGGATTCCCTGACTCCCATCTCAGACTCACCACGAGGCACCAGCTGCCAAACTGCCATTGACATCCTTGCCTGTCTTCCCAGATGGTACTGGAGCCTGGAGAGGTCACCCGACCCCGTGTTTCTCAAATGTCCAAAATGAATACTAATAAATGTGTATGATTGAGCGTGATGCCTTGTCTCTACTTGTATCTCAGAGGTGATTACCTGTGGTTACCCAATCCGTATTTGTAGCCCAGCACCCGGGAACATCCAGATAATGGGCTCCAGTGTGGACAGTCACGGGTGCCATTGAACACACAGGCAAACAGGCTGGTCTCCTGGCCCAAGTCAGGCACGTGTGACCACATCACCGTTTCCCTCTTCCCCGACTTCCTCTCCAGCTTCCAGATCTCTGATGGCGTTTTCCCAGAAATCGCTTCCTCCCTCGAGCCCTAACAACCAAGTGCTCCTGGTTCTCCTGTTCTCTAGCCAGAATCAACAGTCATGGGTTTTTTTTCCACAGACCACAAAATCTGCAGAGTTCATCCAATGTGCCTGAGCTGAGCTATTGCTTGATATTATTAACTTCAGAGCTCTAGTTCAATGTTCAGTCTGTGAACAATCTTCCTGTAAACCCAATTAAGTGTCAACGTGACGTGTAGTTCTTCGATTTGAAAGGGCAGGAAAAGCACTGCAGAATAATATTCCATCTTGGAAAGGGCTCTCTGATAAAATGCAACCCTCACCCAACGAGTAGAGGAGCAGCTTGAAAGCTGAAGTTACACCCTCGAGTCTGAGTGGCCAGAGAAACTCAAAGTAATCAGAGACCACCTGAGATGCCTTGGATCAGACTCAAAAACCAGATGAAGAAAAATCCCTGGTACTTCTGAAGGAAATCTGTAGGGAAGATGAGAGATTGGATATGACTATGAGACCTGAGGGTAACCCCAGCGCAGAGAAGAGGTCTGGAAGATCTTCCAACTATGAGAAGCGTTCCAGGGTTGATCTCTGGGACCACAGAGCAAAGTCACCCAGATGAGAGAGCAACGGAGAAGTCCAACCAGAGGGGGAAAGGAAGCAGAGATTCTGAAGAGGAAAACCTAATCTCACGACTATACTCGGATACTGGGGAAGGGACAAGAGATATATGGAGACGTGGGAATCAACGGAAGTGATACATTTATGTTTTCAAAAGACCTCTGATGAGGTGACATGCTGAAGGCTTTAAAGAAAATGTAGGAAATACAAGACGGGGGAAGCAACGTGTAACATTTAATGTCCTCTCTAGACTGTGAGCTTGTTGTGGGCAGGAATGTGTCTGTGGTTAAATTGTACTCTCCCAAGTGCTTTGCACACAGTAAAAGCTCAATAAATACTACTGAATGAATGCCCAGTTTCAAGCTGGAGGCTATGAGTAGCGAGACCTCTGGGAACCAGTGTCAGGCCTGGTTTTATGTAACATGGAGGTATGTGCTGGAAAAAAACCCACATTTGCCAATGACACAATAATAATAAAAATAATAATTATCATATTTGCCAAGCCCTTACCAGGTGTCATGCACTGTATTAAATCCAGTGGGAGATACAAGATAATCAAGTTGGAACAATCCCTGTTCCACCTGGGACTCACGGTCTAAATAGGAGGGAGAAGAGGTACTGAATCCCTATTTAACAGGTGAGAAAACTGAGGCACTGAGAACTTTCATGACTTGCCAAAGGCCTCAAAGCAGGCAAGTGGCAGAGTTAGTATTAGAACCCAGGTGCCCAGACCTCCAGCTTCATGCTTTTTTTCCAGGAGACCGCTCTGCTTCTCACCAATCTCTTCTTAGATATCCTGCTGACACTTCACCCTTAACAAGTCCAAAATGGAACTCATCTTTCCATTTCAACCCTGTCCTCTTCCTGACTATCTCATCACTCTAGACAGTACTGCCATCCTCCCTGTCTCACAAGCCCATAATCTTGATGTTATCCTTAACTCATCTCTCTCATCAACCGACATCTTCAATCTGTCACCAAATCTTGTCAGGTCAACCTTCACAACATCGCTAAAAAGTTCACCTATTCCACTCCATCCAGAATGCCGCCTCGTTAATTCAAGCACTTATCCTATCCACCTTGATTACTGCCTCAGCCTCCTTGCTGACTTCCTCTTGTCTCTACCCACTTCAGTCCACACTTCACGCCGCTGTCTTGATCATTTTTCTACAAAACCATTCAGGGCATGTTTTCCCACTCTGCAAAAACCTCCAGTGGTTGCCCTCCTCCCCCCCCCCCCCCAATCAAACAGAAACTCCTTACCAATAGCGTGAAGGCATTCAATCACTTTGCTTTCTCCTACCACACCTCCTTCATTTCTTACTACAACACAGCTGATGCAATTCTCTCCTCTAATGCCTACCATCTTGTTGTACTTTGGCCTCATCTATCTTGCCACTGACATCTCGCCCTCATCCTGCCTGTGGCCTGGAGCTCCCTCCCTCTTCGTATCACTCTCCCCACCTTCAAAGCCTTATTAAAAGCACATCTCCTCCAAGAGGCCTTCCCCAACTAAGCCCTCACTTCCCCTTCTCCCACTCCCTTCTGCCTCACGTTGATTTTCCAAGCTCACGGGGGCAGAGACTATGTCTACCAACTCTGTTAAATTGTACTCACCCAAATGCTTAGTACTCTTCACACAGTAAACATTCAATAAATACAATCGATTGATTCTGGGTGATGAAGATCCTTACAGAGAAGAAGCTCCAGGAAGACTTCCTAAAAGTGAGTGGGTGAGACCATATATGGCAGACCAATTTCTACGTGAACCCACCTGAGGAAACATCCTGGGGAAAGATAATTGGAATTATTTGGAGAGAGGCTCGCGGATATCGGTCACCGAGACCGAGAGATCGCAGGGACATTATCACACATTGGCCTTATGTGCGGGTCCCGCGCCTGTGTGAAACTCAAGCTTTGGCCCAAGGTGTGGAGCAAGACCCAAGGTCATTGAAGTGCTAGGCAGCATCAGAAAGAGCTGAAACATAAAAAGCCTAGCTTGGCCACTCTATAAAACATTGGTCCCCAACACCTGGAACACCCTGTGCTGGTCTGTGCATGGCATCCCAGGAGAAGCAGAATGAAGTAAGGGAAGGGGTGGGGTAAGACAGGGCAATCAGGATGACAGTGAGGATGGAGTAGGCCTTGTGATCGAGAGAGACCCAAAGAGTTAGGACCCTTCACTGGAGAGACATGATGGCTGAGGGGAAAGATGTCAGAGGTCTAAAATTCAAAAAAAGCGTGGAAAGAACGGACACTAGATGGCTGATCAGCAGATTCTCTCAAAGGCGGGTCTGGGATGCAGCCGAGAGATTCAAAATAAGCCCAGGTAAGTACTTCTTCCACCACTTCAAGATGAACACGTGGACCTCCTTCCCACTAGGGGTCACAGAGGTCTGAAATAGCTGCAGGTTGAGGAAAAGTTTAGATCAAATCATGGATGGGCAGTTCATAAAGCATCACCAAAGGGAAAGGAGAGAGAGATAATCCTGAGCCAGATATGGACCCTTAATGACAACATGCCCAGTAAATGCTTGGGTCCTAAGATGCAGTGTTTCATCCTAAATCCAAATGTTTGAGTGAGGGACGGTGGACAGGACATAAAGGAGTGGAGGAGAAGTACAAATCATTTACTTATATTAATGTCTGTCTCCCTCTCTTGACCGTAAGCTCGTGTGGGAAGGGAATATGTTTCATATTGTTAAATTGTACTCTCCCAAGTGCTTAGTACAGTGCTCTGCACACAGTAAGCGCTCAAATACAACTGACTGACAAATGAAAAGAGAAGGAGGATGAGCAAGAAGACAAAGTGGGTGAGGAAGAGAAAGATCAGGAGAAGGCCAATTCCCACTCTCAGGCCTGGGAGAGCTCCCAGCCCAGAGCGGAGGAATGTGTAATTAGGGCCGAAATGCCACGAGGGTGACAGTCACGCTCCTGCTTGGTGTCATAAAGCCGGATTATGGGGCTCAATCTGGGGGCCGGCAGAGCTGAGGGGTGGGAAATCCTTTCCCATTCCAGGAGCAGGATTGCGGGGGGGAATCCCCATTTGTGCACTAATTAACCAAAATATGTTCTCAAAGGGATCACGACACTCTGACATCAGGAGACGCAGGATAATGAGGCGGTTGTGGCAAATGGGGGCAGGAACGAAGTGGAGGACCGGACCCGCTCCTCCGGCCTGTATATAAAGATCTCAGGACAGACATAGACATCCCAACCTTATACCCTCCACTTCTCACAACCAACTCCTCCTCTCCTGACATCATGTGCTGCAACTACGGGAACTACTTTGGTGGCTGTGGCTCCGGCTACGGCTGCGGCTCTGGCTACGGCTGTGGATACGGCTCCGGATATGGATGTGGCTATGGCTCCGGCTATGGCTGCCTGAGCTACCGAGGGCTGGGCTCTGGCTATGGATACGGCAGCTACGGGGGACTGGGCTGTGGATACGGCTCCGGCTACGGTTGTGGCTATGGCTATGGCTCTGGCTGCTACAGCTACTTCCCCTCCTGCTACAGGAGATATTGTTCCTCTTGCTGCTAGAAAATCAAGCTCAAGGAGCTTCAGGCTCCGAACATGGGTTTGATAGAATCCCTGGCTCCAATCTCAGATTCACCGCAAGACACCGGGTGCTCGATCTAACATCTTTTGCTGTCCTACTGGTCAGTCATCCCAGGCAGCACTGGAGCCTCCAGCTGCAGGAAGTCACCGGAGGAGAGATCACTGACCCCAAGTTATCCAGATTCACATATTGCAACCCGTTCCTTCTCCTCCGAGATCACTATCATGCCTGAAGACTTCTGCCTAAATGAGGTCCTTGCCGGAGGACAATCTGAAATTCCCAATAAACAAGTTAAATCCATCACATGTTTCCACTTGTGTCACTGCAATGGATATTTTTGCTTCCTTTTTTGCCTAAACCCCAGGATGTCTCCCAGATTGGGTTTGACAGTGGGACGGTTTCAAGGAAATTTGCCAAGCCAGAGAAATTACACCAGTCATAGAAGAAGCAGAATGCATTTGGCCTGAACATACATACAAACTACATTCTTGGTGGGCAATACAAGTGGCTGAGTGTGGTTGCATATCTATCTACAGATACATATACATGTATAGATATATGCACACACACCTATATATATATATATATATATATATACACCCCCACACAGATATCTACAAACACATGCACACACATACATACACCCCCATATGTATACATTTACAAATATAGGCACATAAATACACATAAGTAAGCAGATATATCGATATGCTCAGGTATACATATTTTCCCATCTGTATACATGTCCACTTATAATCAACCAATCAGTGGTATTTACTGAGCACTTACTGTGACCAGAGCACTGTACTAAGCGCTTGGGAGAGTACTATACAATAGAATCGGTAGATACGCTCCCCCTCCACAAGGAGCGAAGCTCAGTCATGAAGTCACAGCAACTGAATTACCAAAGATATGCACTTGACTGAGGACAGCAACACACAGCCAATCACTCCCCCCAGACTTTCACACATATTCATCCCACCCTCTCTTGCCCCATCACGAGAGGTAACTGCCAGAGGGAACTGCCCAAGAATTTACATGTGGCATCCCAGTTGGGTGCTGGCCTTGCCAGCGCCTGGAACGCTGGGTTCAGGTGGCTCCAGTTTGGCTGACGCTGGGAGTGCCGCTCCTGGATCAGGCATGTTTCAACGTCTCATTTTCCCCTTCTAGAGCTTTAGCTGCCTTTGTGGCTTGGGAGTCAGGAAGCTCAACCTCTGAAATTGTGCCACTGACTCTGCAAGTTGGCCAGGAACTTACAGCTGGCTTAGGAGAGGGTCAGAGGCCTCCAATTTCCACAGGGCTCCCAAAAGCAGAAGAGGGTGGGGAGCGTGGATTTCCACAACCACAAGTGTTTATTTACAATGAGCATGCTAACCTCAAAGAATAAAGGGACAGAGTTCTGACCACCCATTTTCTTCTCTGAAAATGCATTGTACCGATGCTGATGAAGGAATGGGATAAGGCTCCATTTTCTGGAAAAAGAGTAAGATGAAGTCAGTTGTTGAGGGTTGAATTCAGACCAGGGAAAAGCAGCCTTAGGCCAAATGGCACTGGATATCTTTGAGGTGGTTTGGAATACGTACAAGAGACAGAAAGAGAAAGGAAAGTTCCGGAGAGGGAAGAACTCTCTGGGTAAATTCTCTCTTAACTGAGCCCAGAATCCAGCAATGGGATGGAAAGTAGAAGACGAAAATGGGAGCCAAGTTTACACCAAATGCACTCTGCGTCTCCACTGTCTTTAAATCATTTCTGTGCTTGGTTGAATTTCTTCTATCAGTCGATCAATCACTACTGCTTATTGAGTGATTAATTTACATAGACCAGTCAGTACTATGGATACATTACCAGAACGACTGCTGATGGAAGTAGGAGAGATGTATTCTGGGAGAGATGTGTCCATGGCATCGCTATGGGTCAGAGACAACCCGACGGCATAAGAGAAAACAAGTAAGTACTTGGGAAAGTACAATAGTAATAATAATGATGGTATTTGTTAAGCGCTTACTAAGTGCCAGGCACTGTACTAAGCACTGGGGTGGATACAAGCAAATAGAGTTGGACACAGTCCCTGTCCCATGTGGGGCTCACCATCTCAATTCCTATTTTACAGGTGAGGTAACTGAAGCACAGACAAGTGAAGTGACTTGCCCGAGGTCACACAACAGAAAAGTGGTGGAGCCGGAATTAGAACCCATGACCTTAGGTTCTACTTATTATAATTAGTAATCATCCATACCTTCAAGAAATTTGTTGGAGACATGCACAGAAGTAAAATACAGGTAGGAGAACATGAGCAGGCATAGAGATATGAACAAAAATGCTACAGGAGCTTTTGTGTACTTATGTACTTAGGTGATAACAAAGGGCTAAAATCCACAGTTTGCGCTAAAAGGTGGGGAGATTAGATACCAATCGGGAAAAACCTGGAAGAGATTTGATTCCAGAAGGCATTCAAAGATGGGGAGAGCAGTGATCTGTTGAAGGTGAAGGCATAAGGAGTTACAAGCAGGATGGACCGGGGGAAGGAGGGAGAGCCTAAAAGGTCAGCAGTGGGAACAAGAGGCAGAGTGAATAAGTAAGCTTGAGAGGAACCGAGACCGCGAGCAAACCGGGCAGCAGAAGGGGAAGAGAATGGATAAATAAGAGGGAAAAGTCCTAGCCCCAACTGACCAGCCTCCATCGTGTTCGTAGTCAGAAAATTATCGCTTCAGCTTTGTCGTGAACGGTAGGGGAGGGATGCTCATCGCTGATGCGTCATTCCCACTTTGCTCACCATGGCAACGCTACACAGTCCAAATCGGGACCAGGTCAATCAGCTGACCGTTGAGTCCGCAGCAGGTGTCTGGCCAACTGACAGAAACGAAAGAAACTGAAAATCACTGGCTTCCGTGTGGCTCCAGTACAGACACAGAGGGGCTCCCATCCCAGAGTGGAGGAACATGTGATTACAGGCTGGATGCACAGAGAACAACTGGGAGCTGGCAGAGAATGAGTTTGAAGAGTGTATAATCTCTCCTCAATGGAGGCCCGAAGTAGATGAGAGAATCCTAGAGTGGTTCTGAATTATTCTGAAACAAAACTACTGGATCTCAGGGCTATCTTGATGTCAAGAGAACCAGGATTATGACATTATTTATATATGCGGTCATGGGAATGAGGAGAGTTTGACATGCTCGGTCTGACCTGCATATAAAGGTGTCATGGCAGTGTCTCCCCATCTCTATCTCCTCTTCTCTTGGCACCATGTGTTGCAACTCCAGGAACGGCAGAGGCTCCATCTGTGGGTTTCTCTCTGGCTACGGCTGGGGCTACGACTGTGGCAGGCATCGGGTTTGGGCCGTGCCTCTGGCTCCGGCTGCAGCAGCTACTGTCCATCCTACTAGGAAAAATACCATTCTCCCTGCTCCCAGAAAATGATCTGAAGGGAGCTTCAGGCTCTAAAGAGGCACCCTAGACACCAGGGTTTGCTGGATTCTCTGACTCACCGCAACATAATGACTGCTGCAATGTTATAATCCATCCAGCTCTCTGGGCACCCCAGAAGGCACTGAGGTCTCCAACTTCAGCATGGCCTAGTGGACAGGGCACGGGTCTAGGAGTCAGAAAGACCTGGGTTCTAATTCCGGCTCTGCCGCTTCTCTGCTGGGGGACCTTGGACAAGTCACTTGGCTTCTCTGTGCCTAAATTATCTAATCTGTGAAATGGAGATTTAGGGTGCGAGCCCCATGTGGGGCATGGACTGGGTCCAACCTGACTAGTTTGGATCTACCTCAGGGCTTACTAAGTGGCACTTAGTAACCACTTAACAAATACCACAATTATTATTATTATTATTTGATCTTCGTTGCCCTCTTTCCAATCAATCGATCGGTAGCATTTATGAGAACTTATTATGTGCAGAATACCGTACTAAGCGGAGGGAAAAGTATAGTTCAATAGAGTTGGTATATGCAAACCCTGCTTACAAGGATCTTACTATCTCCTCTTCTCCATTCCCGTCCCAGCTGCCGGATGTCAAACCTATGAGACAGCACTGAGCCAAGACCTGCCTCACCGCTCGAGCCCTAACAACCAAGGGCTCGTTGTTCTCTGGTTCCCGATACAGACTCAACTCGGTCGCATTTCTTCTCCAAAAAGCATGTTTCTGTGGGGTTAGGTCAGTGATCCCGAGCGGAGACATTCCTTGAGTTTGTGAATTGCAGGTCCCTGTCTTCAGTCAATGAACAGAAAATTTCCCCTGATGCTCAGTGGAGGGTCAGGCTTATTTCTCTAGTTAGCAAATTTAGCAACTGCATTTTACAGGTGGGAAAAGTGATCCAGAAAGGAACTAATTTTATATAGGGTTCTCTGATTAAATGCAACAGAGACATTTGAATCTCTGGGAGAGACCAGTACCAGGACTGCTTTTATTTAACATTCGTATAAGTGAACCTGGTGGGTTGAGCTGTGAAATCCCTTCACTTCCAGATGCCACCAAACTCTTTTGGGTGATGAAGGGTATGCAGAGGAGAAGATGCTCCAAGATCTCCTAAAAGGGAATGGTAGGACCATATATGGCAGCTGAGCTTCAGGATGAAGCCACAAAGGGAGACTTTCCAGGGAAAAATAATAGACATTCACTAGAGGAAGGCTCGCAGATACCGGTCGCCGTACATCTGAGACATCTCAGGGTCACAGTTGAACGTCAGCCCTCGCCCGGGTGAGCCCCAAGCTTCGGCCCAGTGCCCGGATCAAGGCCAAAGCCCGGTGAAGTGCTGGACAGCAGTGGGAGGGGTCAGAAAGCTGTACAATAGGGCTAGTTTGGCCATTATATAAAACACTGGTCCCCGGCACCTGCATACCCGTCCATGCCCTGCATCTCAGGAAGGGCAAAATGGAGCAGGAGCAGGCGGAGGCAGGGAAGTGCAGGGTGACCAGGATGGTCACCAAGGTGGAGAAAGATCCAAAAATGAAAGAAAAGCAAAGATAGGACTCTTCGATGGGGAGACACGCAGACTGAGAGGAAGCACGACAGACTTCTAAAATCCAAGAAGAGTGTAGACCAAAAAGGCCCACGATGGTTGTTGAGTAAATCGTCACAAGGCTGGGTCCCGTACGCAGCCCATGAAACTGGCAGACGAATGTTTCAAAAACAATCCAGGGGAAACACTTCTTCTGTCATTTAAGAATGAACACGAGCAGCTCCTTCCAAGGGCTGTCACAGAAGTCCACAGTAGGTTCTAGGGGAGTTTGGGTGAACTGGATGAGACGGCTCCCAAAGGGTAGGGCAAGGGTGGAGAGAGAATCCTGGGCTGGATACGGGTCGGTAACAACAACATTCCCAAACAATGCTCCGGACCAAATGAGCGACATTTAAGTCCCCAAATGGATGAGTAGGGGGATGGGGGAATGGGACGTTGCTCCAACGACCAGATTTTATTAGGAGCCAATGAGGAGGATAGGAGGGGGATGAAGGAGAGGAAGAGGAGGATGAGCAGGAAGACCATGTGGATGAGCAGAAGGAGGGTCGGGAGAGGGCTAGTTCCCACCCCACTCCTCCCCTGCCCCGGGAGAGCTCCCTCCCCAGAGTAATGTGTAATTAGGGGTCAGGATGCCACGAGGGTGACAGTCACGCTGATGCTTGGTGTCACGAAGCCAGGTTAAGCAGCTCAATTTAGGAGCCGGGAGGAACTGGGTGAGGAGTGGGTAGAAATCCTTTCCCGTTCCCAAAGGAGGACTGTCTGGGGAATCCCCACTTCTTGCTTAATTAACCCAAAAGTGCTTCACCAGGGATCACGGCGCTCTGATGTCACAAGATGCAGGATGAGGTGGCTGCGGCAAACAGATGAGATAATGTGGTGGACAGCCAGACACACCCCCTCCGGCCTGTATATAAGGATCTCAGGACAGCCGCAGACATTCAAACTCACACCCTCCTCTCCTCGCAACAAACTCTTCTTCTTCTGACACCATGTGTGGCAACTACGGAAACTACTACGGCGGCTACGGCTGTGGATACGGCTCCGGCTACGGCTGCGGATACGGCTCCGGCTACGGCTGCGGATACGGCTCCGGATACGGATGCGGATATGGCTCCTACGGTTGCAAGAGCTACCGAGGGCTGGGCTGTGGCTACGGCTACGGCTCTGGCTATGGATGTGGCGGCTACGGGGGACTTGGCTGTGGCTACGGCTACGGCTCTGGCTACGGATGTTGTGGCTACCGTCCTTCCTGTTACAGGAGATATTGCTCCTCCTGCTGCTAGAAAACAACACACGGGGAGCTCCAGGCTCTGAACAGACTCCCGAGACACCTCAACTGGGTGGATTCCCCGGCTCCGATCTCAGATTCACCACAAGGCATCACTTGCTGGAATGGCATTTGTCATACCTATTGCGGGTCATCCCAGGCAACGTTGGAGCCTCCAGCTTTAGCACGTCAACAGAGATCACCTGGCCCCAAGTTGTCCAAATGTCCATAATGAATCCCAATAAATGTGTTTGATCTAGCACAATTCCTGGTTTCTATTCATGTCAGACTTGATTTTGCCTTTGGGCTACCAATCCTATCGGTTTGTAGCCCAGGACCCGGGAAAATCCAGAGCGCTGGGTTCCAGAGGGGACGGCAATGGAGGCCGCGGACTTGCACTGAAGGGTCGATGTCCTCGGCCAAGCCAGCCACGTGTGGCCGGATCGCCATTTCCCTCTTTTTTCTTCCCCTTCTCTCCCTCCAATTTTTGGATCTCAGGACTACGGGACAGAATTGGCCCAGAAACTGCTTCTTCCCCCGAGCCCTAAAGATCCACTGCCCGATGGCCTCTACCTACACTGAAGGCTCTCCTTTGCCTCTGATGATCCTGAGCTACTGTGTTCCCCGAGGCCACAGTTTCCAGGTTTCCGCGCGCGTACGATTGTGAAGAAAGGGCACATAACCCCTTCCCAGACTCGTCAGCCCCTCATCCAACTAGGAGATGAAGCGAGAATCTCCTCACGGCCTAACAGGACCTAGGTGGTGTTGGCTTCTCTCCCTGTAACTGCCAGCACCCTCACCGATTTCCTGAACCCTCCCAGGAGGACCCCGTCTGCCCACGTGGGTGACAGCCCCTGACCTGAGCAGCAGGTTTTCTTTGAATACGTTGCATCAGGCTCTCTTTGAGTAGCACGAAAACCATATTACAAAATCAGTTCAACATCACTTTAAATAACTCTTTCCCTCTTTCCCTTTACCTAAGTAACTTCCCCACATTCTTCTTTCTTCTGCTGGACTACGTTTCTCCACGGCGGCTCTGTGCTTTGGCTTTCTCACAGAACATTTATAGAGATTGCTTTTGCAAACTGCACCGTTTGACTTGAGATTTAAAAACTAAGCCTAAACTCTCCTAAGAAGTTAAAATCCCCATTTTCTGGCAGGACTTTCTGGAACTGGTTCCAGTCTAAAAACAATGGTCTTCGCCGCCCTCTAGTGGTCGTCTAGAGTCACTGCTTCTCTCAGAGGGTCTAATTAACGAATGAACGAAAGCCTGGGGTTCAAGGAATGTGATTTTTTGTTACCAGTTCGATCAATAAATCATATTTTCTATATGGTACTGTACTAAGCGTTCGACGACTAACATGGACAACAGCACCTAGTTTCAGGTGGATGTTCGGGCTGTTATTGGTGACACTGACTCTGCCTAGGGGTCTCCTCTCCCCGCTGGCTCAGTGAACACGCACACGCTTTCCTTACACCAGTCCCATACCAAAAATCACTTTTACCTTGGCACTATACGTTAGGAACATCAGACAGGTCAGGGGCATAAAACATTTCATTTGGGATTGTCTTACCTGCTTTCTGCAAGGGCCATGGAGTTCTTCTCATGTCCTTAGAACTGCGATCGTTCCACTTGGCCTAAACCTCGGAAATAGGTCATTTTGACCTCAGGCCGATGTTAGCTGAAATTGTTCGTTGTAGTCCTGAAATAAAGAGTGATTCCAAATCGTCATAAATGTCACCAGAAACGATAGCGATGCTTCGAAACTCTCCCCCTTCTACCCCTCACCGTGCCCCTCCCCCATCCCCCCCAATGCTGACATTTCCTAAGCATTGTGAGGAGGAAGACAGAAACATATACAAACTTTCTTGGGCACTGAGGCAGACCAGAAGGAGGAGGAGCTGCCAGTCGGATGGGAAAACGAGACACACCCAGACGCACTGTGCCGAGCACTTGGAGAAAGATTGAAATAGGAGGAAACCCAGTCCCTGTGCTCAAGAGGCTGACAATACCCATCATTCCCTCAGCTGAGATGGGGATAGAGCCTCATCAGCTAGAGCCCTGGGTGGTTGGAACCACTCTGAATAATCATAATAATAATATCTGTTAAGTGTTTATTATGTTCCAGGCACAGTACTAAGCACTGGGGTAGATTCAAGGTAATTGGGTTGAACACAGTCCCTGTCCCACAGTGGGTTCACAGTCTTAATCCCCATTTTTACAGATGAGATAGGCACAGAGAAGTAAAGCGATGTGCCCAAGGCCACACAGCACACTCACGGTGGAGGCAGGATTAGAACCCTCTACCCTCTAGACGATGCTACTTCCCTCTCTGAAGTCCCATGTCGATGCCAATATCCCATCCCCGCCCTCCCTCACGTGCACCTCGGCCACCAATCCCAAGGTTGATGCCCAACTTTGGGGCGGCCCACTGACTACAGCGCCCCAATAGCGCCGCAGCCAGGGCAAGGATGGTGGTTTGTGACCCGTGGGGGCCTAAACTCCCAGGCTGCCTCAATGGAGAAGACTGAGGTGGCACCTCCTGAAGAATCCGAAGGCCCCATCCCTTAACAAATGTGGCCCGGTAGAAGGGACATGCACGGGGAGTAAGGTGGCATAGGGGAACCGGGTAGTGTGGGCATACCGGCTAAGCACATGCGGGAGTTGAACATGGGGGCGGGTCCTTCCCAGACCACCTGGATAGGGTGGACAGTTCAGATCATCGACCCAGGGTGACAGAGTGGTGCCTGGGGCAGGGCCATTTGGCATAAAGTCTTTATGAGGGAGTCGGAGACCTCACCCTTGCAAACTGGTAGATTGACTGGTCCCCGGTATATTTACATATATATATACATGCACAAAGTATATGTATATATATATATGTCACATTGCTTCTCATGTATATATATGAGCTATATTTACATAGATAGGTAGATATAGATAGATACACGAAAAGCACTGTGGCTTACTGTATAGAACAAAGGCCTGGGAGTCAGAAGGACCTGCGTTCTAATCCCTGCACTATCACTTATCTGCTGTATGATTTTCAGCAAGTTACAACTTCTCTGTGCCTCGGTTACTTCATCTGTAAAACGGGCATTAAGACTATCAGCCCCATGTGGGATATGGTCTGTGTCCAACCTTGATTAGCTTGTATCTACCCCAGCGCTTAATACATACCATAAAACCATAATACATAATATATTAAGCGCTTAACAAATACCATAAAAAGATTGGAGAAGATGAACATTTCTGAGGGCCCCCAGCCACACGCCCAGCCCCACCTACAGCTGGCCAGGTCTTAGGCCCAGCCACTTTGCCCCATTTGGCTTCCCCAGCCCCCAAACGCCCCAAGCCCCATCCAGAGGCGCACTGCCAACCTCACCCTAGCCTAATCTGCAAAGGCAGCCCCAAGCTCCACCTCCAGCAGTACTCTTGACCACAACCCCTAGCCTCACCCACACCAGTCGCACCCGAGACTTCAGTTTCAGTCCCAGAATCCAAATCCAAACTGATTTAATGCCTCCCTCAGCCCCACCCTGAACCATGGTGGAGACAAACCTCCATATATTCCTCCAGGGCCCAGAACACAATCCTGGGTGTGACCCAGGGTGGCATTGCCCAGGGTGGATATTAGTACACACACACACACACACACACACAAATCAATTAGGATATATATCATTATTATTATTATTACTATTACCATGGTATTTAAGTGTTTACAATGTGCCAAGCACTGTTCTAAGCACTGGGGTAGATACAAGGTAATCAGGTTGTCCCATGTGGGGCTCACAGTTTTAATCCCCATTTTACAGATGAGGTAACTGAGGCACAGAAACAAGAAGTGATTTGTCCCAGGTCACACAGCAGACAAGTGGCGGAGCCAGGATTAGAACCCACGTCCTCTGATTCCCAAGCCCGTGCTCCTATACACAAATTAAGTAAGCTGAATCCTGGAAGAGGTGTATTTTAACAAAGGATTGAGGGAAGAAAGATTGTCGTTTGATGAAGGAAGCAGGGTGAGCTTCCCAGGTTTCTCCAAGTGTCCCTGGGCCAGGAGGATGCAGCTCAGTTCTTCTGGGAAAAGCCAGTTTAGGAAGCCCGTTAGAAAAAAAAAAGCACACACACCTCCCCATGTCCCCTTGCAGCTACGCTCCCTCCAGCTCCCCGCAAAAATAAAACCCACACCAATAGACGGGCCTCACCTGCAGCCGGACTTCCAGGCAGCAGCTGGCCAAAATGCTCAGCTGGAGGGAAGGGAAGTTCAGTGCCTCGAGCCCCGGGGTTCCCTGGCTGGCTAGTGATCCAGGCCGGATCCAGCCGGGATCCAAACCAGATCCCAGCCAGCCAGTCACTGATCCAATCGGCGGGATTTACTGAGAGCTTAATGATCCAGTCAACCCAGCCAGTAGTCCAGCCAACAGTCTAAAACACCAGCAGCAACGGCCGCCCTATTTGAGTACCCACTGAGTGCAATGTTCTGCAATCAGTCAATGGTAATCAATGAGTGCTTGCTGCATGCAGAACACTGTACTAAGTGCTTGGGGAAGTACAATACACCAGCCTTGGTAGAAACAATCCCTGCCCACAAGGAGCATTCATTCATTAATTCATTCAGTTGTATTTACTGAGCACTTACTGTGTGCAGAGCACTGTACGAAGAGCTTGGAAAGTTCATCTCAGCAACAGAGACAATAATAATAACTAATAATAATAATTATGGCATTTGTTAAGTGCTTACTATGTGCCGAGCACTCTTCTAAGCTCTGGGGTAGTCAGAAGGTAATCAGGTTGACCCACGAGGGGCTCACAGTCTTAATCCCCATTTTACAGTTGAGGTAACCGAGGCATGGAGAATAATAATAATAATAATAATGTTGGTATTTGTTAAACGCTTACTACGTGCAGAGCACTGTTCTAAGCGCTGGGGTAGACACAAGGGAATCAGGTTGTCCCACGTGGAGCTCACAGTCTTAATCCCCGTTTTACAGATGAGGTAACTGAGGCACAGAGTAGTTAAGTGACTTGCCCACAGTCACACAGCTGACAAGTGGCAGAGCCGGGATTCGAATCCATGACCTCTGACTCCAAAGCCCGTGCTCTTTCCACTGAGCCACGCTGCAGTGAAGTGGCTTGCCCAAGGTCAAACAGCAGACAGATAGAGGAGTCAGGATTAGAACCCATGTCCCTCCCAACAATGGGCTCATATTCCAGAAGGGTGGAGACAGACATCCAAACAAGTGAACAGGGATCAATATAAATAGATTTATAGATATATACACATCATTAATAAAATAAATAGAATAATAAATATGTACATATATACCCAAGTGCTGTGAGGCGAGGAGGGGAGTAGAGCAGAGGGAGGGAGTCCCGGCGATGGGGAGGGGAGGAGGGGCAGAGGAAAAGGAGGGTTTAGTGTGGGAAGGCCTCCTGGAGGAGGTGAGCTTTCAGTAGGGCTTTGAAGGGGGGAAGTGAGCTAGTTCGGCGGATGTGAGGTAGGACGTGAGCCAGGGGCCGACGGCGGGACAGGCGAGAACGAGGCACAGTGAGAAGGTTAGCGGCAAAGGAGGAGCGGAGTGTGCGGGCTGGCCTGTAGAAGGAGAGAAGAGAGGTGAGGTAGGAGGGGGCAAGGTGATGGACAGCTTTGAAGCCAAAAGTGAGGAGTTTTTGTTTGATACAGAGGTTGACGGGTTGAAAAATGCACAGGAGTTAGTGGACCTGGTCCCAGTGCTCAAGGAACTAACAAACTAATAGGGACCTAGACACCAAAATAATTTACGGACAGGAGAAAGAGGGAAAAGCGATACGTCCATATGATAGTGTCGGGAGCCCAGACCGCAAGGCACATGTAATAACAATGATGACGGTACTTGTTAAGTGGTTACTATGTGACAGGCACTGCTCTAAGCGCTGGGAGAGAAACAAGGTTTTCAGGTTGTCCCAGGTGGGCCTCACAGTCTTAATCCCCATTGATTACAGATGAGGTAACTGAGGCATTGACAAGTTAAGTGACTTGCCCAAAGTCACACAGCTGACACGTGGCAGAGCTAGGATTAGAACCCATGACCAGTACTCTGCTGACCATTAACTGGACCCTGGAGCCTGACCCCGGAGAGCAGGAATGAACGGTCGTGGTAAAACTGGAAGCTGATGGCCAGGGCCCCCGTGGCGAGTCCCGGTGCCACGGGTGCAGGCAGGTGGAGGCAGAGGGATCCAGGGTCTCCACCCTCACCAGGTGTGTTTCTCTGGCGGATCACCGTGATCCGTGTCAAGGACAAGCACTTCCTGAGCGACTCTGCAGATTCCTAGGCTCCCAGCTCCTCCCAAACTCGGCCAAGGCTCAAACTCGGTAGTCCCCTCGGCTGAGGCAGGCGCAATCTCCAACCAGGCCCCCTCACGGCCCCCCGGCAGGTTTGCCGCAGGTGAAGCAGCGGGGTAGTTGAGAGAAAAATAGCACAGGCTTGACAAACAGAGGGTCTAGCCCCAACTCCGCCACTTGTCTTCTGTGTAACCTTGGGCGAGTCACTTAGCCTCTCCGGGCCTCAACTTCCTCATGTCAACCAGAAATATAAGATCCCTGCTCTTCCTCCTCTTATATGGTAAGCCCCATGTCGGGCCAGAAAGTAGACAGACATTCCAATCTGATTATCTCTCATCCCCCAGTGCTTAGCTCACTGCTTGGGACAGAGTAAGCTATTAGTAAGCACCACCATTATCCATATTCATTCAGTCCAGATCCCTGATCTGTGTCCTCACCCCTCCACTTTAGGCTAATCCAAGGAAGGGGCCCAGTGGGCTCTTCCAGGCGGTGAAGCAGGGCCGGGCAGGGAGATGATCTCCCTGACAGCTGGGGGAAGCTCAGTAATGGAGGAGGAAATTGGGTCTGGTGGAGCAGAGACTTTGAAGGCAAGACCATAATTTCTCAATTCCCAGCACATTTCAGCAAGGGGAATACATCTGGCAGGCATTCAAACTAATAAACCCTCCATTTGCAAATTATGAGGACCTCCTTTTGGGTCAGACGCCAAGAGTTTCACAAGCGGAGGCGTGCAAATTGGCCTAAGGAATGGTTGATGGGGGGTGGGGCGGATACGGGATGTCCCCACACCTCACAATCTGGGGGTATAAAAGGTCTCAGCCCAGATGGGACCATCACACCCAGCAACCTCACCTTCAGATTCACTGGTCCCCGCTCTCCTCTCCCACCACAATGTCTTTCTTCTACGGTGACTTTTTCCCAGGCGGCTACTGGGGCAACTGCGGCTACCCCCTGGGATATAGCGTGGGCTGTGGCTACGGGAGCACCTTCTCCCCCGTGGGCTTCGGCCTGGGCTACGGCTACGCCGGCTGCCGGCCCTTCGGCTACGGGAGATATTGGTCGTCCGCTTTCTACTGAGCGAGGCGAGGGCGCGGGCCACCGGTCCGTGGCCGGTAGGGAGCGGACATTTCTGGGTTAGCACCGTCGGCCACGTCTCTGCCTGGTCAGGGATGACCTGCCAATTCCTGATCTGACTACCGGTGGCCAGAGTCTGGCCGGGACACACCCAAGGCCCAGGTCGTGACCGACTCCGGGCCAGCCCCCGTCAGATGCTTCGTGGAACTTACCATCCGTCCCAACCCTTCCGGCCCCTCCGGCTCGAGTCAGATGACTGACAATAAAAGTGTTCCAGCCAACTCAGCCACCTTGATGTGTGGGTCTTGTGCTTTCGGTGTCTGGTGAGGTGGGATGGGGGAAATGGGGCCGGCAGTCCCAGCACCGTGGCCCAGCAAAGCCTGATTCAGTCATTCCTTGAGTGTCTAGAGTCCAGGCCCGGAATCGGGTCCTGAGGCCCCACAGTCTAAATCAATCAGGCTCTCTCAGCCCTCCACCACGGAGCCGGGAAGAGTAGCTGTACGTTCTATGGGCCAGTGTCAGACCTAAGCACTGTGGGCCCTTTGTTGCCCCTTTGCTTCCTCAAAGTTCCCCGGGACCGGTCAGCCTGTTCCGTCCAGATCAGACACTGTGACAGACACTGACCCCCTTTAGACTCTAGGTCAACAAGCATCCATCGAGTCGCCCCACTGAGAGCAGAGCTACAGAGTCTCCCCCGGTCACCTTCATCGTGTCCCGGGCCTCGGCACGTCCCCGCCCAGTCCTTAGCGTTCCCAGCCTCGGCTCGTCCCTGGCCAAGCCTCAGCACGGCCACAGACAACCTTAATTGTGGCTCCAAACACCTGGTCCCCAATGTCTTTCCTCATGCCAATGCGCATGCCAAAGCTCACAGACTCTTGGCGCCGATCTAGGAGGAGTTCCCATTTTTGGCTAAAGAAGGGTTTGTCTGTTGGATTGGGTGCCCAAAGACAATTCTCTTCCCGGCATTTGGGTTTTTTTTGTTTGTTTTGTTTCGTTTTATGGTATTTGTTAAGCATTTACTATGTGCCGGGCATTGTACTAAGTGCTGTGGTAGATATAAAGTAATCAGGTTGAACCCAGTCCATGTCCCACATGGGGCTCATAGTCTTAATCTCCATTTTACAGTTGATGGAACTGAGGTAACCAGAGAACTGAAGTGACTTGCCCAAGGTAACACAGCAGACAAATGGCAGACCTGGGATCAGAACCCAGGTCCTTCTGACTCCCATGCCCACAGGCAATGCTGCTCCTCTGACTGTTCCACTGGAGCAGCCAGCAATTCCATCCATCTCCATCCTCAGATTCTCTGCTCTTCCAGACCATGATTCCAGACCAGCCTCGTCCTCTGACCCTCGATGGGCCACCCCCCTCCCCCACCCCTCCTCTGAGAAGGTCTTACTTAGGAATGGCTAGGACATGACACCGGTCAGAACAGTTAGGTCCAGGCCGGGGCACTCAGAGCTGCTCCCCTCTTCCCAACCCCCAGATCCCAGTCTGTCCTGGTGCTCACTCTCCAATGCGTCTTTCACCCTATCTCACCAGGAACCAGACAGCAGGTGCCCACGAGCCTAAAACACACTGTCCCTTCAAGGGAGAGGCCTTGTCTTCCAAGGAAGCAATCAATCAATCCATTGTTTTACTGAGCACTTCCTATGTGCAGAGCAATTTACTGTGAGCTTGGGAGACTACAATACAACAGAATTACCAGGCACATACCCTGCCCATAACGAGTTTGGGGTAGAAAGAAGACTTCCTAATGCCAGGGAGGTCCCAGGACAGACTTTGAATGGGCCAACGCCTGTGACCGTGGGGGGCTCAAACCCTTCCAAAGCATTCGGGGACTTGCCGGCACCAATCCTCGTGCCACTCACACTGAGACTGGAACCCCCGGCCGGGACCCGCCATGGCCATCCACAGCAGCCCGCCGGTTGGTCTGGCACTGCCAAACACCCACAGGATTCAGACATGACATTCAAGGCGGAGAAAGAGCAGTTGCTACCATCAAGAAACTCACAGTGGAGAGAAAGCAATATCAAACACTTAGGTCAGACCATTTAGATGCTTTGGTGTGGTTTCCTGCTTTAGCAGATAGCAGATTTCCAGCAAAGAGAGTGGAAGTACCCAGAGCTCTCACCCATAATCCCATCCACCAGTCAGTTCCCAGTCCACCCCGTGACCCTGCTGGCTCCGCCCATCCCGACCTTCCAGCCGGGAGTCTGGGACCCTCGGTCTCCACCAGTCTGACAACACCCACACTGATTCAGCGACCACTTGATTTCAAAAGGTGGGAGCAAGTGGGGATTTGGATGAAGATCGAGTCAAGGAGCAAGAGGGCATGGTGGGAAATCAACAGGAAATTCTGCCTCCAAGAGGAAAACGCCCCGGAGAAAACAGCTCTGCTCCTTGGAGGAAAAGAGCTTCAGCTTGCCCCCACCAAGGCAGCTTCTGACTTTCTTCCAGCCCCAACAGGTGGACCCAGGCTTGGCGTCTGGGTGTCCAAGAGACCGATTGCTAAAGTCTTGGCAGCTGGTCTGCACTGGGCAGGAAATCAATCAATACATCGATAGTATTTACTGAACATTTATCGTGTACTTTTTTCTTGGGAGAGTACAATACAGTAGAGTTGGTAGACACATTCTCTGTCCACAATGAACTTGCAGTTTGAAAAGCTCATCACAGGAACAAATTACAATTTGATGTGAAGGGCGGGTCCTACTTTGGGCACCCTCACCATCCACCCTCCCATAGAGAAAACCGCTGGATTGGACTGAGTGACTCTGCTCGGCTCAGTTAACATGCATGTCCTCTTTCCCTCCTGCCCGGCCGCCTCCTCACCGAGGGGCGGGGTATCCAGAGGGGCTGGCCACGGTTCCATCCCCCCCCCGACCTGAATCGGGACATCTGGGCCAAAAGGAGGATTCTTCCCGCCAACCAAACCACGGGGGCCTGTGAACCTAGCTGAGCTGGGGCTAAGGGTGGAGGATGGGGGTGACTGTGATAAGGTGGGAATGCTGTATTTTCGCTGGCTATGCTGCACTTATACACACACCAGAGATGCCCACTCCACAGGGAGATGGGGAAAATGGCCCCACAGCTGCCTGGGCGGGACTTCCAGCCTTCTTATCCCATGAGCTACTACGGTGCTCGATACACAGTTAAGCGCTCAATAAATACTAATGATTGTTGAGACCTGAGAGTTTCCAGCCAACGCTGAAAAGCCTGCAATTGGTGGACCTCCCCTACCAAGCCCTGAAGGGGTCTGCCCCCTCCCTAGCCTCACTGCCCCTAAAATCCTTGCTCCCCTTGGCTTACATGGTCCAAATAAAAAGTTAGATGCCCCAGCACCCCCCATTTTTTTTTTCTTTTACCATGGCATTCGCTAAGTGCTTACTATGGGCCAGGCACTGTACTAAGTTCTGGGGTAGACACAAGCTAATCAGATTGGACACAGTTCAGTGCCCACATGGGGCTCTCACAGTCTTAATCCCCATTTTACAGATGAGGTAAAAGAGGCCCAGAGAAGTTAAGTGGCTTGCCCAAAGTCACACAGCAGACACTTGGCCGAGACAGCATTAGAACCCAGGTCCTTCTGACTCCCAGGCCCGTCCTCTATCCACTACACCATGCTCCTGCTTAGCTACAGGAAGGCCCCGACATCCCACACGACCCAGGAAGAGTGCTGAAGTCGAGGCTGGGAGCTGCTTCTTGCCTCCACTGTCCCCGGGCCACGTAACCCTCAGCCCACCCAGCCCCTCGGCCCATGGAAGCCCCCAAGAGAGACGAGAGACTGGCAGTCAGAGATTGCTAGGTCAGCCGGAGAGTGTTTATTGGGAAATCAGCACAGAGGAGACCGTGGCCGCGAAGACCCTGGAGCCGGGTCTTGAGACGGCCGGCGGGAGCTGCCGAAGCTCTCTGAAGAATTCTGACAAGTGTCCAAGGGAGAGCAACCGAGAGGACGGGGGTGCCGGCCCATAGCCGGCACGGCCCGGCCCAGCCCAGCTTCAGTCGCCCGGCAAGCAGATCAGGAGTCGGCAGGTGGTCCCGGACCGGGAAGAGACACGGCCGACGGTGCCATCCCGGAAGCGTCCGTCCCCCGCCGGCCAAAGACCGCCTGGCCGCCCGCGCCCTCGCCTCGCTCAGTAGAAGGCGGACGACCAGTATCTCCCGTAGCCGAAGGGTCGGCAGCCGGCGTAGCCGTAGCCCAGGCCGTAGCCCACGGGGGAGAAGGTGCTCCCGTAGCCGCAGCCCACGCTGTAGCCCAGCGGGTAGCCGCAGTTGCCCCAGTAGCCGCCCGGGTAAAAGTCATCGTAGTAGTAAGACATTGTGGCAGAAGGGGAGAGCGGAGACCGGTGAGGCTGCAAGGACGAGGTTGCTGGGTGTGATGGTCCCAGCTGGGCTGGGATCTTTTATACCCCACCACTCTGGGGCATGGGACACCCAGTCCCGGCCCCACCCCCAGACCAGCCATTCCTCAGGCCAATTTGCATACCAAAAAACCCCATTAATCTATTGTTCTCTTTCATTGGGAGCGTCCTTGTTGTCATTAAGGCAGATGGTATACTATTAGGGGAGCAGTCCCCTAATTCTCTGTAAAAGGGGCCGTGGTGCCTTCAAAGCCTACCCCAGTCAGCGCCCCATACAGCATCCATGACCAGGCCTTTGGGCAACAAGGAGATCTCTGACAGCACTATTTGTGGTCAGCCCTGCTCTTTAATTATACCGGCCTTCCCCTTTATTCCCCCACCAGAGTTTGGGACCTCCGGACCCCCAGAGTGATGCCACCCTCGGCAGGCTGCCCGGATTACCCAACCAGCGGCCGCAGGCCCGACCACAGCAATGGGACGCTCGGAGGAATCTTTGGTCCACCCCCAGCGGCCCAACCCGGCTCCAGGCGCCCGCCACGCAGTTCGGGAGTTGGCGAGCCCGTGTAGACAGCTAACAAACTCATTAGCCCACCTACTTCCTGACAGTTCAAAATCACCCACTCCAGACGGGGGTCACCATTCTCCCCACTCCCCGCCGGGCCCCTGGCAGCCTTTTTTTTTTTTATGGTATTTGTTAAGCAATTACTATGTGCCAGGCACTCTACTAAGCACTGGGCTACGTACAAGGTAATCAGGTTGGACACAGTCCCTGTCCCACATGGGGCTCGCAGTTTTAATCCCCATGTCACAGAAGAAGTAACTGAGGCACAGATAACTGAAGTGACTTGCCCAAGATGCCTCTGCAGGCAAGTGATGGAGCTGGGATTAGAACCCATGTCCTCCTGACCCCCAAGACGACGCTCTATCCACTAGACCGCGGTGCTTCTCTTCCCACGGAAGGCGGACGGTACCGGCGTTAGGCACCCTGACCTTCCCACCCCAGGTGTAACCAATTGGCAGGTGGCACACTTGGCATCCAATGAAAGCAGCCAGCGCCAAGGCGATGGGGCCAGCCCTCCAACCCTCCAACCCCAAGTCCCTGCAGCTGACAAGGAGCCAGGGCCACAGAGTCCCTGGTAGGCCCTGGGGAAGAGGACCTGAATGCCTGTGGCCCGGAGGCCTGCTCAGTCATCCAGTCCTGACTCAGTCCTGACTGGAAAGAGACATCCAGGCTCCAGGATGAACTCTGGGGGAAAGGGATCCCATGAACCGAACGCATGTCCGCTCATCCGGATCAACAATTCCATGGAGGCAAAGCCGACCCCTGCCCTGTGGAGGGGCTGGATTCCAAATGGTTCCGCCCGCTGGCCCCTCTTCCTTTCCGGGGGTTCTCCTGGAGGCGCTGACGGGCTTCCAGCCAGAAGCCTCCGCTCGGTTGCCGCCGCTTGATTGCCGCAGGCTCCCTGGGCCCAGGCCAGCAAGGGGGCCGACAGGGCGGAGCCGCTGGCTCCGCCACCTCCCTCCTGGCCTCGTGGGCCCCGAAGCTCAACTCGGGGTCAACCTCCCAGGATTTTCCACCCACTCCCTGGCACATGGAATGCAGAGGGGGAAGGAGCAAGGGGGTACATGTGGTGAGATGTCATCAGCTTCTCCCCCACCACTAATCCTAGCTCTCACATCCTCCTTTCCCTCTTACACAGCTTCCAGGACCACCTGGTCCTAGTCTCCGCAGCAAGGGGTGAGGAGGATCCAGGGCCTGCTGGAGCAGGGTAGGTTCTCTGGCCCACCGGGCAGCTCAGCAGGGCAGTATCATCACACCTTCCAGTGGGGCGAGGGTGGGCTTGGGAATAGGTCCCACACAAGCTACCTGAGCCCTGTGTTGCGGAGATGACATCTGTCTACAAACCTCTCATGGCCCAGGGCCTTGTCTTTCAATGGTTCCTTATGTGCCCCAACTGCCCAGGATGGCACCCCAGCCGTGGAGAGGCACGAGAGGCATCGCTCGAGGGCAGTTTCCGCCCCGCCCCTCGGATCCCCCACCGGGGTGCGACTTCCCCTGGGGGGCCGGTGTGTGGGCACTCGCCACTGCCCACCGTGGCAGCTGTCCAGCCCGGAACACGCTCACCAATGCCCGTTAGGCAAGTCAACCTTCACCCTGCGACTGCATCACCCAGGATGACTCTCCTCTGCCCCGTCTGAATCAACTTGCAGCCTCCCACGAGGCAGCAAAAGGAGGCAGGAAATGGGCAGCCTAGGAGAGGCAGAAAATGACCCCTCTGCGATAACTCATTATTAAACGGAAAATGCCAAACTATCTGGAAACCTCGTTTGGATGGTCACAGTGTTGTAGCTGAAAACTCTTCGTGGAAAGGGACCTCTGAAGCAGCATTGCGTAGTGGATAGAGCACGGTCCTGTAAGTCACAAGGTCATGGGTTCTAATCTCAGCTCTGCCACTTTGCTGTGTGACCCTGGGCAAGTCACTTTATTTCTCTGAGCCTCAGTTACCTCATCTGTAAAATGGGCAATGAGACTGTCAGCCCCTTGCGGTACAGGGACTGTGTCCAACCCAATTTGCTTGTATCTACTCCGGCGCTTAGTACGGTGCCTGGCACATAAGTGCTTAAATGCCATAGTTATTAATCATTATTATTATTATGATCTGAAGAGCCACATTTGAGGCAGCGATTTTAGGTCTTTCATTCAAGTGGCCCTAACCCCAATCTCCCCAACTGCTGGAAATGAAACCGGAGCTTCGGCCCCCAGACGCCTCTCGGAGGACCCACTCTTCCTATGCCGGGGATGGCTCTCTTTTCCCACCCACTTGGAAAGCAGCCAGGATTTCACTTTCTCCACCGCCCCCACCTGCACCAAACATGCTAGCATCAGGAGGACAAGTCATGACAAGTACCCTCCAACCCACTGCGTTAACACAGCCTGGAGGTCCATGGTGAAAAGCAGACTGGGCGTCAGGGACTCCCAGACACGGCCAGAGCCTGAGCCTGGGGGAGCTCCACGAAGACCTCTTTTTATGGCATTTGTTTAACGCTTATTACGTGTCAAACACTGTTCTAAGAGCTGGGATAGATATAAGGTCATCGGGTCAGACACAGTCCCCGTCCCACTTGGGAGGGAGGGAGAACAAGTATTGAATCCCCATTTGACAGGTGAGGAAACTGAAGCACAGAGAAGTGAAGTGATTTGCCCAAGCTCACACAGCAGACAAGTGGCGGAGGTGACATTAGAACTCAGGTCCTCTGACCCCCAGGCCCGTGATCTTTTCACTAGGTCATGCTGTTTCTCTTCCATCCTTCAGTCAATTTGCCTGAAAATCGAACTTCCGTCGGCAGGCAGAGCTGGCCCTCAGAAAGAAAGGTTCATTCATTCATTCAATTGTATTTATTAAGCACTTACTGAGCACTTGGAAGAGTACATTATAACAGTAAACAGACACATTCCCTGCACACAACAAATGTACAGTTTGAACTCCTCTGAAAAGCCAAACGGGACCCTTATGACCTGATCTTATCCATGTCGGAAGAAGCTAGTGGTTCTCTCCCCAAGCCACCGGTCACACCAGCTCAACTCCTGATTCAACTCTAGTCCATTCAATGGCATCGACCTATTTGTTCCAGGCCGGCGAGGCATTCGGCTGGAGATCATTCGAGAAGCAGAGTGGCCTACTGGAAAGAGCCCTGGAGTCCGAGCACCTGGGTTCTAATCTTGGTTCTGCTCTGTGGCCTTGGCAAGGCTTCACTTCTCTGTGCCTCGGTTACCATAGCTGCAAAATGGGGATTAAGACTGACAGCCCCCTGTGAGACAGGGACGGTGCCCAGCCTGATTTGTTCATATCCACCCCAGAGCTTCACACCTAACAAATACCATTTTAAAATAATAATAATTGTCTCTCTCTCTCCCTAAGCATCTGCGGAGGGGGGGAGCCAAGAGGTGGAGATGGAGGCCGAGAGCCCCTCCCTCTCAGCTCGTTCCGATGGCGTTTCCATCCAGTCGCGTCCGGTTCTGAGGCCGCCTGACCCACTGGCTGCCCGCAGACAAGCCCACGGAGGTGCCCCGTGGAGGGGGAGATGCCCGTCCTGCCCATCCCCAGGGAAGCTGCCCCGGGCCTGACCCCGTGGCCGGTGGGTGGCTGGGTCAGGCTTCCAGGCTCTGCGGGTGATTTACAGAGCGTCCCACCGGCCGACCGCCTTCCTGTTTGATGTGGCTCCCGCAGGGCGGTTTGCTTGCACAACAGTCGGCATCCCATGGAACCAGGCCAGCGGTCGACACCAGCCCCTCATCGGGAATGCCTCCAGGCTATCGGCTCTGGGATTGCACAATGCGCTCCAGAGGGAACTGGGGAATCGTGCCCGGGAAGCTTAGGACCGCACACGTGTTGTGCTCTACAACTGGGTGACGGCTTTGCTTGAGCAGCACTGCCAGGGTGGGAACGTAGGGCACCGTCCCAGGGCTGCCCGGGAGCTAGGAAGTAACCACAGCCAGGTCTGAATATGGATCGCCCCCTCTCCAACCCCGAGAGGCCTGCGGGGGCCTCGCTCACGGTCTCAGCCCAGGGGTCCAGCCAAGCTCTCGCCGTTGTGCCTTCGCCTGTGGCCGTCGGGGAACGGGACTGTCGATCAATCATATTTATCGAGAGCTTATCGTGAGCAGCGCACTGTACTAAGTGTTCGGAAGAGGACGACGAAGCAATATAACAGAGTTGGTAGACATGTTTCCTGCCCAAGAGAGGGGGACAACACGCGGACATACCGATCATTTTCCCACCCAACGTTTGGCCGAGTCAAGGGTCAGAGTGGGCCCGTTCGGGAGCATCTTGGACAAGTTGGGATGGAGAGGCAGGGTCCCCAGTGGGTCCCCGAATGGGCTGACAGACCCCTCTCCACCACACCATCCGGGGCATCCTGGAATGGTCAGGATTCAACAGGTGCAGGTAACTGGCATTAGTGCTCCTCTCCAACGACAGGGATGTGGGGAGGGAAAGGGACATCAAGAAAGAGAGGACCAAAAATAAGATGAGAAAGAAGGGAGAGAGAGGAATCAGGCCAGGAGTACACTCATCTCCTACCCACCATTGCCAATGCCTCCTACCCACCCCCTCTCCCTCGTCTCCAATGCCACCAATCTGGAAAACACCAGCCCACTGAACCAAGAAAAGTATCTTGTGGTCACACCTAAATCCCTCCCACTGCAAGCCAAATCTTCCTGTACCGTAAAAGAGAAAGCAGGAAGGCCCCACCAGTCCCTCTGTGGTGAGAGCCAGCAGCCTGGAGAACCCGCACCCCTCTGACATGGCATCACCACCTTTCACGGGTGGAGGAGGAAGGAGACTGGCTGGAGGGAGCCACTCCTGAGCCCCTCAAAAGACTCCCAAGGACCAAGGACCCCAGAGGTGAGAAGCAGCGTGGCTTAGAGGATAAAGCACAGGCCTGGGAGTCAGAAGGACCTGGGTTCTATTCCTGGCTCTGCCATGTATGCTATGTGACCTTGGACAAGTCACTCTGGGCCTCAGTTAACTCATCTGCAAACTGAGGATTGACCAGATCCTCAGTGTGAGGATTAAGAGTGTGAGCTTCATGCGGGACAGGGACTGTGTCCGACCCAATTAACTTATATCTACCCCAGTGCTTAGAACAGGACTTAGCACATAGTAAGTTCTTAACAAGTACCAAAATTATCATCATTATTACTAGCTGCTAAGGGGAACGGAGAGGACTGGAGCCGTACAGCTCCTCGTCACCGCGCCCTAAAGGCCCCTAAAGCCCCCCGCAGCCCAGCCCCGGCTTCCAACGACCACCACGGTTAAGAAGTCCCGCAGACTGAAAACTGCTGACAACCGTAGGTGCTCTGCAGAGTGACGGGGTGAATGTGGCAGTTAGCAACACCAGCCCAGAGCTCGGGGAAGAGGAGGAGGAGAAAGAGAAACCTTCTGGGCATGTCACTCCCATCCTCAAAAATCTCCAGCAGTTGCCTATCAACCTCCGTGTCAGGCAAAAACTCCTCACTATGGGCTTCAAAGCTCTCCATCCCCTTGCCCCCTCCTACCTCACCTCCCTTCCTGACTTCTCCAGCCCAGCCCGCACGCTCCGCTCCTCTGGTGCTAACCTTCTCACTGTGCCTCGTTCCCGCCTGTCCCCCTCTCGACCCCTGGTCCACGTCCTACCCCTGGCCTGGAACGCCCTCCCTCCTCAAATCCGCCCAAGAATCACACTTCCTCCCTTCAAACCCCTACTGAAAGCTCCCCTCCTCCAGTAGGCCTTCCCAGACTAAGCCCCCCTTTTCCTCTGCTCCCCCTCCCCCCAATCGCCCCTACTCCCTCTGCTCTACTCACCTACCCCTCAAAGCACTTGTGTATAGGTGTACATATTTATTATTCTATTTCATTAATGATATGTATATATCTATAATTCTATTTACTTATATTGATGCTATTGATGCCTGTTTACTTGTTTTGATGTCTGTCTCCCCCTTCTAGACTGTGAGCCCATTTTGGGGCTCTATATTGCTGAATTGGACTTTCCAGGTGCTTAATACAGTGCTCTGCACACAGTAAGTGCTCAATAAATACGACTGAATGAATGAATGAGGCGACGGAAGAGTTCTGCCCCAGTCAAGCACCTTTCAGTCACTGGGTTTCCTGCGGTCTACCCCCACAGCTGAGTTTTTTCAGCTCCTCCTTTTACTTGTCTGTCATATTCTCGTTGACTTGTCCCTCTAGCCATTCTGATGGCAGAAACTCACAGGGTGAACACGTACTAAGTGCACGCTCTTGTATGTGAAACATCAAAATGAAACCAGAAACACTTCTGTGAAACCCAATTTTTAACCAAACTGAAAAACGGACCCCTTCTTCTCCCCGGCCCCCGACCAATCCCTCCCAAATCAATACTCTTAACTGCTAGCTATACCATTGCTAGGTCCAAGCCCTATCCATTATTCAATGATATATGAGCATTTGGTGCTAAGGCAAGAGTCACAAGAGCGATTCGAACCCTAACTGGTCCGAGAGAGGACAAGAGGGCTGGTGGATCCCTGAAGCACCAAGACTCTGGGTGACAACCACCCTCCTTGTTAAGGACGAACCATACGACGCCCATAACTCTCTCCCACAGACCTTCCAACACCCCTGACTCTGCCTTCTCCTCCACTGACCCAGCCCGGACCATCCAACACCCCACTCTCCCCTCTCCATCCATGACTCTCCTCCAGTGACCCAGCACAGATCATCCAACATATCCGACAGACTCTCCCTTCTCCATCCCTAACTCCGTCCCGGACCGTCCGGCTTGACGTCGCCCAGCGGGTGCAAGACCCCGCGGTAGGGAGGAAGCGGTAGCGGGCTCGTGACGAGAGGGGTGCGGCCAAGATGAAACCCAGGGGCTCCTACATCTGCAGCCCAGGGGCCCATCTAGGGACCTCAGAGTCGGAAAAACAAAGGGACCCCTCTTCCCGCAGAGACAGATTCCCCCAGACCTCCTCCTCCTCCTCGCCGGTAGACAAGTCACGACAAGGATGCCGTTTGAAAGCCAGAAGGAATGGATTTATTAGGAGTCCAACAGCGAAGCCACCTCTCGCCTCCAAGGCAGCGGGGTGGCAGCGTCCCCAGGGAGGCGAGGGATATCGCCGCCACTTCCGCAGAGCCGCAGGAGGCGTGGGGTGGCCTCGGCCTCAGCGGCCGGGACGTGGGACGGGGAGGAAGGAGGGGGCGGAGGGAGACCCCCCGGGGACTCGGCGGGGAGCTCCATCAGGGCCAGAACTGGGCAGAGGCTGGACCGTGCCCCAGCTCAGTAGGTGCTGTAACCGTAGCCGGAGTTGGAGCCCCAGGGCCGGAAGACGCTGCCGCCGTAGCCGCAGCCCAGCGTGTTGAAGTTGCTGCCGCCGAAGCCGAAGCCCAGGGAGCCGTAGCCGGTGAAGCCGTAGTTGAGCGGGTTGCCCAGTGGCACCATGCAGTTGAGGGGGCTGGGGCGGAACGACCCGTGCCAGTTGGTCCCGTAGCTGGGGTAGCCGCCGTACGGGTACAGGCCCGAGTTGGCGGCGTAGAAGCTGTTGCAGCCGAAGTGGCGGGTCATGGCGGAGACGGAGGCGGAGGTGGAGCTGAGCTGAGAGTGGGTGGCCGAGGTGTGAGTGTCTCTCGGGCTCCACCGAGGCCTTTATACCCGAGCCGAGGGGGCGGGGCCCACCGGCCCGCTCCCTCCGACCCCGTAAACACGCTCCCGGGGGCCGCGGGATCATTAGGACTCTTGGGTGGCTTTGCTGCAGAGTTAGCAATGTGCCGGGGCTTCAAAGGCCACCGGCTGCCGGACGCCCCGTTGGCCTCCTCAATTGGCGTGTCACGACGCCGGGCTCTGCGATTGCATCACCCGAGCTTCCTTCCCCGCTCGCTACCACCCCGCTGGGGCTAACGACGCCTCCCAGGAATTAGAGGCCGGACCAAACGACGACGACGAGGTCCCTTCCGGGCCGGGAAGTTCCCCCGACGACAGAAGCGAGGCTGACGCGGCGCCGGCCGCGGCGGGGGGCGTGGTGGGCCTGGACGAGGACCCAGCGGGAAGGCATACTGTCCCCTGGGGCCGGGCCCGGGGCCGAGCACGTAAACCCGCACGTTCCCGAGGACAAGGAGTTCTAGCCATCGGGGAGCTCTTTTACGAGCATCTCTCTGTGGCCGACAACGGCTCGCTCGTTAAAACCCAAGCCACACGGGCGCTCCTGGAACCCGGGGCCGCGGTCTGACTGGAACGGCCCAGTGGGGCTAACTGGAAACTCGCCAGCGTTCGGGGTCACCGTCGGGCACGCTCTGGCCCGAAGCGACGCCTGCTGCACTGGAGATGCTTGAAATTGGGGGCCATGTCTGTCCTGGATGAATTAATTAAGTGCTCAGTACAGTGCTCTGCATACAGTAAGCGCTCAAGCGATACCACGGATTGATTGAATCTGTGGAAGCAAAAGCATCAGTTCCGGTACAGAAACCATCTGTCCCACGGTGAGGAGCTATGGATTTTAGCATGGCCTAGTGGATTGAACACAGGTCTGGGAATCACAATGACCTGGGTTCTTATCCCAGCTCTGCTACTTGTCTGCTGCGTGACCTTGGGCAAGTCGCTTAACTTCTCTGGGCCTCAGTTACCTCACCTGGAAAATGGGGATTAAGACTGTGAAAGCCACGTGGGACAGAGACTGTGTCCGACCTGATTAGCTTGTACCCACCCCAGTGCTTAGAACAGTGCTTGACACACAGTAAGCGCACACAGCACAGCCCTGGGGAAAGAGCAGAGGACTACGAGTCAGGAGCCTCTGCCTCTGGCCAGCTGTGTGAACTTGGGCAAGCCACTCCACTGCTCCATGCCTCGGTTTCCTCAGTTGTAAAATGGGGATAAGAAAGCTCTGTCTGATCTGACTCTCTTCTACCTACACCTTGGCACATAGTAAGTCTTTAAGGGTATTATGAGGGCTTCTCCAAGCATCTTGGAGACACAGTCCTGGTTCCGGTGGACCTGGGACTAAGCTACACTGGCCCACGTCCTCCAGCAACCACCAAAAAAGGCACTTGCGTCTATGGATACTCAGTGCAGGGGAACGGAGATACAGTGACAGAAGCCTGTCGCCGGGGGTCAAGGAGGAATTAGCAGAGGGGAGAGAAGCCCCTTGCCCCTTTCCCCAGCCTCTGTTTCCTCCTCCACCCCCCCAACACCAGACCCTTCCTGGGCCGGTGTGCAAACCAAGGTAACTCCTTTCCACCCGCTCTAGGCTTTTCCTATCAATCAATCCATGGTATTTATTAACCGCTTATTTGTGCAGAGCACTGTACTATGCACTTGGGGGAGGACAAGACGGCAGAGTCGGTAGACACGTTCCCTGCCCACAGACAGCTTACAGCCTATGGGGGAAACAGTAGAAGAAATTACAGATATAAGTGTTGTGGGGCTGAGGGAGGGATGAATATCAAGTGATTAAAGAGTACGAGCTAAAGCATTACTCCCCTTGCCTCCTCCTACCTCACCTCGCTAGTCTCCTATTACAGCCCAGCCTGCACACTTCGTTCCTCTAATGCTAACCTCACGGGTACCGCGATCTCCTCTCGTTCGCCCACGTCCTGCCTCTGGCCTGGAACGCCCTCCTTCCTCATATCCGACAGATAATTACTCTCCTCGCCTTCAAAGCCTTCTTGAAGGCCCATCTCCTCCAAGAGGCCTTCCCTGACTAAGCCCTCATTTCTTCTTTTTCAACTCCCTTCTGGGTTGCCCCGACTTGCTTTCTTAATTCAACATCCCCCTCCCAGCCCCACAGCATTCATGTACAGATAATAATAATACAATAATAATATAATAATAATGATGGTATTTGTTACGCATTTACTATGTGCCAGGCACTGTACTAAGCACTGGGGTGGATACAAACAAATCGAGTTGTACAATGTCCCTGTCCCATGTGGGGCTCACAATCTCAGTCCCTGTTTTACAGATGAGATAACTGAGGCACAGAGAAGTGAAGTCACACAGCAGACAAGAAGAAGAGCCGGGAATAGAACCCATGACCTTCCGAATCCCAGGCCCATGCTGCTCTACCCACTACGTCATGTAATTTATTTATATTAATGCCTGCCTCCCTCTCTAGACTGTAAGCTCTGTGTGGGCAGGGAATGTGTCTGTCACTGTTGTAGTGGACTCTCCCAAATGCTTAGTACAGTGCTCTGCACCCAGTAAGTGCTCAATAAATACAACTGACTGACCATAAATCCAAGCGTATAGTGACACAGAAAGAAATGGGAGTTAGGGAAATGAGGGCTTAGTCAATTCCTTGCTGATCTACCCGCCTCCTATCTCTCCCCACTCCAGTCCACACATTTCACTCGGCGGCTCAGATCATTTTTTCTAAAAAAATCATTCAGTTCAGGTCATCCTAGTCCTCAAGAACCTCCAGTGGTTGCCCATTCACCTCCACATCAAACAAACTCCTTACCATTGGCTTTAAAGCAACCAAGTCACCTCCACCTATCTTAGCTCACTGATTTACTACTACAACCCAGTTGGCTCATTTGTCTCCTCCACTTTCATTCATTCAATAGTATTTATTGAGCGCTTACTATGTGCAGAGCACTGTACTAAGCTCTTGGAATGTACAAGTCAGCAACAGAGAGACACGGTCCCTGCCGTTTGACGGGCTTACGGTCTAATCGGGGAAGACGGACAGACAAGAAAAATGGCAATAAATAGAGTCAAGGGGAAGAACATCTCATAAAAACAATGGTAACTAAATAGAATCAGGGTGATGTATATCTCATTAAACAAAATAAACAAAATAAATAGGGTGATAAAGATATAGACAGTCGAGTGGATGAGTACAGTGCTGAGGGGGTGGGAGGGGAGAGGGGGAGGAGGAGAGGGAAAGGGGGGGAAGAGGGTTTAGCTGCAGAGAGGTGAAGGGGAGGTAGAGGGAGCAGAGGGACAAAGGGGGGGAGCTCTGTCTGGGAAGGCCTCTTGGAGGAGGTGAGTTTTAAGTAGGGATTTGAAGAGGGGAGGGGAAGAGAATTAGATTGTCTGAGGTGAGGAGGGAGGGCAATCCAGGACCGCGGGAGGACGTGGCCCGGGGGTCGACGGCAGGATAGGCGAGACCGAGGGACGGTGAGGAGGTGGGCGGCGGAGGAGCGGAGCATGCGGGGTAGGCGGTAGAAAGAGAGAAGGGAAGCGAGGTAGGAAGGGGCAAGGTGATGGACAGCCTTGAAGCCTAGAGTGAGGAGTTTTTGTTTGGAGCCGAGGTCGATAGGCAACCACTGGAGGTGTTTAAGAAGGGGAGTGACATGCCCAGAGCGTTTCTGCGGGAAGATGAGCCGGGCAGCGGAGTGAAGAATAGACCGGAGCGGGGCGAGAGAGGAGGAAGGGAGATCAGAGAGCAGGCTGACAAAGTAGTCTAGCCGGGATATAACGAGAGCCCGTAGCAGTAAGGTAGCCGTTTGGGTGGAGAGGAAAGGGCGGATCTTGGCGATATTGTAAAGGTGAAACCGGCAGGTCTTGGTAACGGATAGGATGTGTGGGGTGAACGAGAGAGATGAGTCAAAGATGACACCGAGATTGCGGGCCTGAGAGACGGGTATTCACTCTACCTCGATCTTATCTATCACACTACCGACCCTTCACCCACATCCTCCCTCTGACCTGGAACTCCCGTCCTTCTTCACATATGACGGACAATCACACTCCCCACCTTCAAGGCCTTATTAAAATCACATCTCCAGGAGGCCTTCCCCAATTAAGCCTTCTTTTCTCCTACTCCGCCTCACTTACAGACTTGTATCCATACTCTTTTATCGTTTAATATTCACCCCATCTTCAGCAAAATACGGTCATTTGTTTATATTAACGGCTGACTCCACGTCACCTACAGACTTGTATCCGTACTCCTTTATAATTTAATATTCATCCCATCCTCAGCAAAATGCAGTCATTTATTTGTTTATATTAATGGCTGTCTCCCCCTCTAGACTGTAAACTCCTTGCAGTAAGGGAACGTGTCTACCGACAGTTGGGGTGTACTCTCCCAAGCCTTTAGTACAGTGCTCTGCACTCAGGAAGAGCTCAATAAAGGCCACAGATTGACTGATGAGTCAGGGAACGGCTCATGGAAGAGATGTGATTTTAAAAAGGTTTTATTGAAGGCCCATCTCCTTCAAGAGGCCTTCCCTGATTATGCCCCTCTTTCCTCTCTCCCACTCCATTCTGTGTTGTCCTGACTTGCTCCTTCCGTTCTTCCCAGTCCCACAGCACTTATGTACATATCTGTAAATTACTAATATTCATGCCTGTCTCCCCAACTCTAGACTGTAAAGTAGTTGTGGGTAGTTGATTGCTGTTCTGTAGTCTCCCAACCGCTTAGCATATCGCACCACACACAGTAAGCGTTCAATAAATATAACTGAAGGAAGGAAGGAGGTGCAGGCATGGGTCTGTGGGAGACGGGGGTGGAGAGGAAGTTCTGATGAACAGTCCCTCCCTGTTTACACGGTTCCTGCATTTCCCAGTAAAGGGAAATGCTCAACATCAAGGCCTGGCCCTGTGCATTCATTCATTCATTCAATCGTATTTATTAAGCGCCTACTATGTGCAGAGCACTGTACTAAGTGCATTCCCGCCGCCACGGGAGAAGGTCATGACTAAAGGGTGAGACCCCTGTTTTCTTCCTTCCCTTCTCCACCGGGGTCTTTGGGTGTGTTGTGAGGGAGGGGGAAGACACCTCTTCATCAATGTTATCATCTGTGTGCTGGGTGTGTGCAGAACACTGTACTAAGCGCTTGGGAGAGCAAAATGCAATAAGGCCCCTCTGACCCGTGACGGTTGGGTTTGGCTTTTAATAATAATTATGGTATTTGTTAAGTTCTTACTATGTGCCAAGCACTGTTCTAAGCACTGGGGTGGATACCAGATAATCAGGTTGTCCCATATGGGGCTCACAGTCTTAATCCCCATTTGACAGATGGGGTCACTGAGGCACACAGAAGTTAAGTGACTTGCCCAAGGTCACCCAGCAGACAAGTGGCAGAGCCAGGATTAGAACTCACACCCTCTGACTCCCAAGCCCACACTCTTGCCACTAAACCACGCTGCTTCTAGGGGGAGGGTGGTCTGCTGGTTGGTTGTGGGCAGGGATTGTCACTGTTTAATAATAATGATGGTATTTGTTAAGTGCTTACTATGTGCCAAGCACTGTTCTAAGCGCTGGGGTAGATAGAAGATAATCAGGTTGTCCCACGTGGGGCTCACAGTCTTAATCCCCATTTGACAGATGGGGTCACTGAGGCACAGAGAAGTTAAGTGACTTGCCCAAGGTCACCCAGCAGGCAAGTGGCAGAGCCAGGATTGGAACTCACACCCTCTGACCCACACTCTTGCCATTAAAGCACGCTGCTTCTAGGTGGCAGGGAGGTCTACTGATTGGTTGTGGGCAGGGACTGTCACTGTTTACTGCTGCATTGTACTTTCCTAAGCGCTCAGTACAGTGCTCTGCACACAGTAAGCGCTTAATAAATATGAATGAACTGATTGGGCCAAGAGTCTCGGGCCGGACAGGAGCACCTGAGGTGGGGTCAGGGGGTGGTGGAGGAGGAGGAGGAGGAAGGCCGGGTGCGAGGCTCGCTTGGGGTGTGGGTATCCCGGGGGGGAGAGAGATGTGGCCGTGTGTACCACCACCGCCCAAATTGGTGGTCCCTCCCTTCGACCGCCGGGCACAGGCCCGACACCAACCCTGAGGGCTCCACGGAGGCGGAGACACGGGGGACGGGCTGGAGAAGGAGAAAGGGGAGAGGGAAAGGAAGGGGGAAAAGGAGGGAAAGACAGGAGGGCGAGGGAGAGAGAGGACGGAGATAGGAGGGAGAGAAGCAGCGTGGCTTAGTGGAAAGAGCACAGGCTTGGAGTCAGAGGTCATGGGTTCTAATCCCAGCTCCTCCACTTGTTGGCTGTGTGACCTTAGGCAAGTCACTTCACTTCTTCGTGCCTCAGTGACCTCATCTCTGAAATGGGGATTAAGACTGTGAGCCCCATGTGGGACGATCTGATTATCTGGTAGCCAGCCCAGCGGTGAGAACAGTGCTTGGCACATAGTAGAGAAGTAGTGTGGCACACTGGAAAGAGCACGGGCTTTGGAGTCAGAAGTCATGAGTTCAAATCCCAGCTCTGCCACTTGTCAGCTGTGTGACTGTGGGCAAGTTGCGACTGTGGGCAAGTCACTTCACTTCTCTGTGCCCCAGTTACCTCATCTGTAAAATGGGGGTTAAAACTGTGAGCCCCACATGGGCCAACCTGATTCCCCTGTGTCTACCCCAGCACTTAGAACAGTGCTCTGCACATAGTAAGCGCTTAACAGATACCAACATTATTATTATTATAGTAAGCGCTTAAATACCAATATTATTATTATTAGAAAGAAGGAAGAGAAAGGAGGGAGCAAGAGGGAGGAAGAGAAAGGATAGAGGAAGAGAAAGGAGGGAGGAAGAGGAGAGAGGAAGAGGAGAGAGGAGGAAGATGGGAGGGAGAGAGAATGTGTGTGTATTGTGGAAGGATCCCGAGCTGAGGCCTAGACTGCTCTCTCTAAGGTCACCCATGACCTCCTTCTTGCCAAATCCAATGGCTCCTACTCCATTCTGATCCTCCTTGACCTCTCTGCTGCCTTTGACACTGTCGACCATCCCCTCCTCCTCCGTACCTTATCTCACCTTGGCTTCACGGACTCTGTCCTCTCCTGGTTCTCCTCTTACCTCTCTGGCCGATCATTCTCGGTCTCCTACGCTGGAGCCTCCTCCCCCTCCCATCCTTTAACTGTTGGAGTTCCTCAAGGGTCAGTTCTTGGCCCTCTTCTGTTCTCCATTTACACTCACTCCCTCGGTGAACTCATCCGCTCTCACGGCTTGACTACCATCTCTACGCAGATGACACGCAGATCTACATCTCCGCCCCTGTCCTCTCCCCCTCCCTTCGGGCTCGCATCTCCTCCTGCCTCCGGGACGTCTCCACCTGGATGTCTGCCCGCCACCTAAAAACTCAACATGAGCAAGACTGAGCTCCTCATCTTCCCTCCCAAGCCCGGTCCGCTCCCAGACTTCTCCATCACCGTGGATGGCACGACCATCCTTCCCGTCCCGCAGGCCCGCAATCTCGGTGTCATCCTTGACTCGTCCCTCTCGTTCACCCCACACGTCCTATCCGTTACCAAGACCTGCCGGTTTCACCTCTACGATATCGCCAAGATCCGCCCTTTCCTCTCCACCCAGACGGCTACCTTACTATTACGGGCTCTCGTTATATCCCGGCTAGACTACTGTGTCGGCCTTCTCTCTGACCTCCCTTCCTCCTCTCTCGCCCCGCTCCGGTCTATTCTTCACTCCGCTGCCCGGCTCATCTTCCTGCAGAAACGATCTGGGCATGTCACTCCCCTTCTTAAACAACTCCAGTGGTTGCCTATCGACCTCCGCTCCAAACAAAAACTCCTCACTCTAGGCTTCAAGGCTCTCCACCACCTCGCCCCTTCCTACCTCTCCTCCCTTCTCTCTTTCTACCGCCCACCCCGCACGCTCCGCTCCTCCGCCGCCCACCTCCTCGCCGTCCCTCGGTCTCGCCTATCCCGCCGTCGACCCCCGGGTCACGTCCTCCCGCGGTCCCGGAACGCCCTCCCTCCTCACCTCCGCCAAACTGATTCTCTTTCCCTCTTCAAAACCTTACTTAAAAATCACCTCCTCCAAGAGGCCTTCCCAGACTGAGCTCCTCTTCCCCCTCTACTCCCTCTGCCATCCCCCCTTTACCTCTCCGCAGCTAAAGCCTCATTTTCCCCTTTTCCCTCTGCTCCTCCACCTCTCCCTTCCCATCCCCACAGCACCGTACCCGTCCGCTCAACTGTATATATTTTCGTTACCCTATTTATTTTGTTAATGAATTGTACATCGCCTTGATTCTATTTAGTTGCCATTGTTTTTACGAGATGTTCTTCCCCTCGACGCTGTTTAGTGCCATTGTTCTTGTCTGTCCGTCTCCCCCGATTAGACTGTAAGCCTGTCAAACGGCAGGGACTGTCTCTATCTGTTGCCGACTTGTTCATCCCAAGCGCTTAGTACAGTGCTCTGCACATAGTAAGCGCTCAATAAATACTATTGAATGAATATTTACTAAGCGCTTACTATGTGCCAAGCACTGTTTTAAGTGCTGGGGTGGATACTGAGTAATCAGGTTGTCCCAAGTGGGGCTCACCGTCTTTATCCCCATTTGATAGATGAGGTCACTGAGGCCCAGAGAAGTGATGTGGCTTGCCCAAGGTCACACGGCAGACAAGTGGCAGAGCGGGATTAGAACCCACGACCTCCGACTCCCAAGCCCGTGCGCGATCCATGTCCCACATGGGGCTCCCAGGTTTAGGAGTGAGGGAACTGGTATTTAAACCCCACGTTACAGATGAGAAAATTGAGGGATGGAGAGGTGATTTGGTACGTGATGAGTGCTTAACAAACACCATTTTAGAAAAATAAGAAAAAGGACAGAAGAAGAAAGACACAATTGGCCTTCATCTGGGCCTATAATGAGTAGCGTTGAAAACAAGGAACTGAAAGCGGTAACTAAAAAACGGGGGAGGGGGGGTGATTTAATCCGTCAAAGAGAAACTCCGACCACTTATCGGTTAAAAGGTTTTTCTTTTGTCGTTTGGGTGTTAACAATAAACAATTTACTTTATGGTTGGGCTTTCGGCTTTTGTCCGCTGCATTTGCAGTCTATAAAGAAGGAAATCAAGCAACTCATTTTAAACTATGGTTCCGTGGAGACACACCTTAATGAATACCCCCTTAAGTTTCGTCAAATGAACAAGCTTGATGCTAAAGACTTAATGTACTACTAATTATGCATGCTCGAGGCTCGTTGGTTTCGCTGCTAAGGGAGCTTTTAACGATCGGCTTTTAATGGGTGGATATTGCTGCAAGCCTTTTCTAATCGTCACCCTCAGGTGCAGGCCATTCCGTCCACTCGCGAGTCGTTGCCAACTTTCTGCTGCACGCTCCGCAGCCAACACTGAAGGCCCTCGGAGAGCTTCCTTTAAACAGCGTGGCTCCGTGGCAAGAGCCCGGGCTTCGGAGTCAGGGGTCATGGGTTCGAGTCCCGGCTCTGCCCCCTGTCAGCTGTGTGACTGTGGGCAAGTCACTTCACTTCTCTGGGCCTCGGTTCCCTCACCTGGAAAATGGGGATTAACTGTGAGCCTCACGTGGGACAACCTGATGACCCTGGATCTCCCCCAGCGCTTAGAACAGTGCTCCGCACACAGTGAGCGCTTAACAAATACCAACATTATTAAACCAAGGGGAAGATCCAAACCCTCTATGCGTCATGAACCGATTCCTATTCAAAACTGCCAAATTCGGGCCAGAGTATTCATTCATCCAAGAGTATTTATTGAGCGCTTACTATTCATTCATTCAATAGTATTTACTGAGCGCTTACTAGGTGCGGAGCACTGTACAATCCGGCAACACGGGCTCACAGTCCAAACGGGGGAGACAGACATAGAGAAGCAGCGTGGCTCAGTGGAAAGAGCCCGGGAGTCAGAGGTCTTGGGTTCGAATCCCGACTCCGCCGCTTGTCGGCTGTGTGACTGTGGGCAAGTCCCTTCACTTCTCTGTGCCTCAGTTACCTCATCTGGAAACTGTGAGCCTCATGTGGACAACCTGATGACCCTCTATCTACCCCAGCGCTTGGAACAGTGCTCTGCACATAGTAAGCGCTTAACAAATACCAACATGATTATCAGAGCAAAACAGAACCAAAAAACAAGACATCATCAAGATAAACAGAATCAAGGGGAGGTGCCCCTCATTAACAAAATAAAGAGGGTAATAAATAATATATACAAATCACTAAGTTAAATGCAAGAACGTGAGCCAAGGGGACGTACCCCTCATTAGCGACATAAAAAGGGTAATAAATAAGATATACAAAATCACTAAGTTAAATGCAAGAACGTGAGATGGCACCGTTGAGTTCAATCAAGGGTCCCGAGGCACCGAAATAATGTGGCGTTTGCCCTTCTTTGGAGCACCCACCGTCATGGTCAAGGGTGGACTCTTCAACACCCCCTGAATCTTCCTCGATCACCGGCACTGAACATCTGCCATCCCCGACTCTCCCCTCTCCATCCCCTACTCTCTCTCTCTCCGCGATCCAGCGAGGACCCCCGTTTCTCCCCTCTCCATCCAGAGAAGCAGGGGGGCTCAGGGGGAAAAAGGCTGGAACTGGGAGTCAGAGGTCATGAGTTCGAATCCCGGCTCTGCCCCTTGTCAGCTGTGTGACTGTGGGCGAGTCACTTCTCTGTGCCTCTGTGACCTCATCTGTAAAATGGGGATTAACCGTGAGCCTCACGTGGGACAACCTGATGACCCTGTATCTACCCCGGCGCTTAGAACAGTGCTCGGCACATAGTACGCGCTTAACAAATACCAACATTATTATTATTATTATTCTCTGGGCCTCAGTGACCTCATCTGTAAAACGGGGATTAACTGTGAGCCTCACGTGGAACATCCTGATGACCCTGTCTCTACCCCAGCGCTTAGGACAGCGCTCTGCACATAGCAAGCGCTTCACAAATCCCCCAACATTGTTATCATATAGCTCCATCGATGCTTCCCTCCTCCACCACGGATCCAAACACTCCGCCACACGTCCCTCCGAGTTGCGTCGCGAAAGCCACGCTACCTTTGATTTGGGGAACAAAAATGGCAACGGGAGAAAAGTTCTGCCAGGTCTACTTACTTTGGTCTAACCCCAAAGGCCTCTGCGGAGGAGGTGGCGATGAGCTCCCTGGCCGGGAGGCCTGGGGTCGAACAGGAAACCCAAACTTTTCCCTCCACCCGCCGGGGTCGCCCGGGATGGGGTAGGGCTGGGGGCGGGGAGGGGCAGGTCCTGGGGGGCGGGGCCGGTCGCCGGCCTGGGGCCCCACACTCCACCAATGATCCATATTATCCGATAATCAATCAGTGATGTTTATTGAGCAATTACAGAGCACTTATTAAGCGCTTGGGAGAGTACGGTAGTAATTATAATATTAATGTCGGTATTTGTTAAGCGCTTACTATGTGCGGAGCACCGTTCTAAGCGCTGGGGGGGATACAGGGTCATCAGGTTGTCCCACGTGAGGCTCACCGTTAATCCCCATTTTACGGACGAGGTCAATGAGGCTCAGAGAAGTGAAGGGACTCGCCCACAGGCACACAGCTGACAAGCGGCAGAGGGGGAATTCGAACCCGTGACCTCTGACTCCCAAGTCCGGGCTCTTTCCACTGAGCCACGCTGAATGATCAGTATTATCCGATAATCGATCCGTGATGTTTATTGAGCGCTTACTGTGCGCAGAGCACTTATTAAGCTTGGGAGAGTATGGTAAGGGTATTTGTCGAGTGCTTAATCTGTGTCCGGCGCTCTTCTAAACGCTGGAGTGGATCCAAGGTTGTCCCACGTGGGGCTCACAATCTCAATCCCCATTTCGCAAGTGTTAGAGAGAAGTGAAGTGACTTGCCCAAAGTCACACATCCGATAAGTGACGGAGTGGGGATTAGAATCCACAACCTCTGACTCCCAAGACCGTGTTCTCTCCACTAAATCACGCGGCTTCTCAGCACAACTGAATTGGTTGACATGTTCCCTGCCCCCGGGCCTGGGAATCAGATGGTCATGGGTTCTAATCCCGACTCCGCCGCTTGTCGGCTGTGTGACCTTGGGCAAGTCACTTCCCTTCTCTGTGCCTCGGTTACCATATCTGTAAAATGGGAATTGAGACTGTGAGTCCCCTGTGGGACAGGGACTGTGCCCAAATTGATTCGCTTGTATCCGCCCCCCTGCTCAGTTCAGTGCCTGGCACATAGTAAGCGCTTAACAAATACCATCAATATTATTATTAGAAGGAGAGCTTACACTTTCAACATAGAACAGCTTTTTAAAAAGGTTTTTTTTCTTAATTTCTTTTGTCTTCACTCATTTCAGAGCCTGGGAGAAGATCGCTCCTTCATGTCGCCACGGCGTGTGGGGACAGGTAGTCGGGGCGAGGCCGAGGCGAGGGTGATGACAGGCGGGGCGGAGAAGTCGCAGGGACAGGGCATGTGCCTCTGTCCCTGGGTCCGGGTGGAGCTCCTTGGAGGACCGAGGTGGCAGAATGGAGTCTGGGATGGGCCCAACCGGGTTGCCAGAGATGATCGGGACCCCATCTTGCCAACCAATCGATCAATGCTATTTACTGAACGCTTACAATGAACAGAAAACTGTACGACAGAATCAGCAGACGCCCTTCACCCGGGCTCTGTGCCAGCCGGAGCGGCCCTAAACCCAATCTTCCCTGGGGACGCTGCAGTGCCCTGGCCCTGCTCCTGGCAGGTCCGAGGGAGAAGCGGCATGGCCTAGTGGATAGAGTACGCGCCTGGGAGTCAGAAAGTCCTGGGTTCTAATCCCAGCTCCGCCACCTGTCTGCTGTGTGGCGTCAGGCAAGTCACTTCTCTGAGCCTCAGTTCATCTGTAAAAAGGGATTAAGACTGTGAGCCCCATGTGGAGAAAGGTCTGTGTCCAACCTGATTAGCTTCTATAGGCCCTAGTGTTTAGTAATGATAATAATGATGGTATTTGTTAAGTGCTTACTATGTGCCAAGCACTGTTCTAAGGACTAGGATAAATGCAAGGTTATCAGGTTGTCCCACGTGGGGCTCACCGTCTTCATCCCCAATTCACAGATGAGGTAACTGAGGCACAGAGAAGTGAAGCGACTTGCCCAAAGTCGCCTAGCTGACAAGTGGAGCGCTTAACATATACCAACATTATTATTAAGTGGAGGAGCCGGGATTAGAACCCACGACCCCTGACTCCCAAGCCCGTGCCCTTTCCACTAAGCCACGGTGCTTCTCTTCAGTGCTGGGCACAGAGTAAACGCTGAACAAATACCATTTGAAAAAAGGGGATTTCCGGACTGTCTTCCCTCCAGCCCGAGATGCAACACTCTGCCCTCCAGGTGAGGGACAGGAGAATGAGGTCACTTTTCCCCCCTCCCGTCAGGCGACCTGCGGGGCCATGCCCTGGACCGCCCTTCCTCCCCCGCCTCCCCCACCGCTCTCAGGCCTTTGCCCCCCACCCCCCGGGGCCGGAAATGAAGCCTCTGTCGGAAACACGAGTGCGATGCCAGAACATTTAAGTTTATTAGCAAACAGACGGACACGCTCCCTCTCGGAAGCCACCGTGGCAAGAGAAGCCGGAGACGAAACGAGGAAGCCCGGCTGGCCGCAGAGGGTGAAGATGTGAACGGGGGCGGAGAGGCCCGGCCCGGGAGCCGAGCTTTATTCTGGCCAGATCGGGCCTAGAGGAGGAGGGCGGCCGGCTCCAGCCGGTGGGGAGCCGCTGGCCTAAGCGAGGGTCGGCAGGCGCTAGCTGGACAGATGGCGGACGGCGTGGTGACCGTTCCCGGGGGCACAGGCGGGGCTTCGACCCGGCGGCCCCTCAGCAGGTCGACCGACAGCTGGTCACGCAAGACCTCTGGTACGTCCTGGACGCGGTGCAGGCGGGTTGGCACAGGCTGGAGATGCCACCCATGGTCTGGCAGGGCCCGGTCACGAAGCCGAGCGGCCGGGTGCACGTCGTGGTCTGACAGGGCGCGGGCGCCGGGCAGGGCGAGGGCCGGCAGAGCTGGGCAGGGCCCGAGATGCAGGTGGTCTGCTGGCAGACGACGGGCTCGCAGCAGGTCTCCTGGCAGTGGTCTAGCAGCCAGGAGTTGCCCTGGAAGGAGCTGGGCAGGTAGATCCCGCCCTGGCACCCGGTCTCCAAGGCGTCGTTGGAGACGGCGGCCGGAGCGACGCAGCGGCCGCCCAAGGGCCTGGGCGAGCAGTTGCGCGGGAAGCAGTTATAGGACATGGTGGCCGAAGGTCGATGGCCCGGCTGGTCCTCGAGTGTGGCTGCGGCTCTGGCTACCGCTGCTGCTGCCGTGGCCTCCTGGAGCGTCCGGGCTCTTATACCCTTTTCCCGGCTGGGTGGAGTGGGCCCGGCCTCCCGCCGGATGCTTCTCTGCCCTGTGAGTCGGCGTTTAATTACCTGGGAAGAAGCGACGGCACTCGTAAAGGGCGCCAGGCCCTTTGAGGCTCAGCGGGTCTCTGAACTGCACCGGGCCGAGAACACGGTCGCGGGGGCCGCAGCTTCAAAGCCTCCCGTCGCCGGGGCCGGGCCTAGGCCCGGGGGCCCGTCCACCTGCCACCCGGTCCGCCTCCCCAGGGCTCCGGTGCGTGTCCGGGAGGCCCCCGGCCTGGCTTGGTTTACTGGAAGCTGGGTGGCCGTCAAACGGCGGGCTCGCAGCGGGTCTCCCGGCGGCGGTCTAGCGGCCGGGAGCCGCCCGGGAAGACGCCGGGCAGGTAGGAGACATTCGATTGTGTTGATTGAGCGCTCACCGCGTGCAGAGCACTGCGCTAAGAGCTTGCACCGCACGAGGCGCTTAGCGCTAGGAGTCCCCCGAGGAGACAGGCCCGAGCCGCAGCAACTGCTACGGAAGCCTGCCCGGGGCTGCGGCCAGTGCCCCTCTGGACCGACGTGCCCCGCTGGGCCCCTCGGCCCGCTCCCGAGGCCACCTGGAACTCCCCGGGTGCTCGACGGTGCCTCCAGATGACAGACCTGGGCCAACCTCGCCTAGGGGCATCCCCCGCCCGGCCCCCAGAGCCGGAGGGAAAGACATCGACTAGTGTGGGGCCCCGTCTCTGCCACTTGTCAACTGTGTCTCCTCCTGTCCCCCCTAAATCCCTCCTTCCCTTCCAGCATCCAGCCCAGGGTGTTGCACATCACTGACCCAAACGATGTTGGTATCTGTTAAGGGCTTACTCTGTGCCGAGCACCGTTCTAAGCGCTGGGGGAGATACAGGGTGATCGGGTCGGCCCACGTGAGGCTCACGGTTAATCCCCGTTTTACAGATGAGGTAACTGAGGCACAGAGACGAAAAGTGACTTGCCCACAGTCACACAGCAGACCAGCGGCAGAGTCGGCGTTAGAACCCATGACCTTCTGGCTCCCAGGTCCGTACTCTATCCACTTGGCTATGCTGCCTCTACATATTATATATATAATAATGTATACACTATGTACAAGTTCCAGAAGCATGGACTAGGATTATCATTATTTTTTAAATTATTATTATTATTTGTTCAGCGCTTACCTTATGTCAAGCCCTGTTTAAGCAGTGCGGTAGATACAAATTGAGCAGGTTGGACACAGTCCCTGCCCCACACGGGGCTCACAATCTAAGTAGGAGGGGGAACAGGTACTCAATATTCCATCTCCATTTTACAGTTGCAGAAACTGAGGCACAGAGAAGTTGAGTGTCTTGCCCAAGGTCACGGCAAGCAATTAATAATAATGATGGTATCGGTTAAGCGCTTACTATGTGCAAAGCACTGTTCTAAGCGCTGGGGGGATACAAGGTGATCAGGTCGTCCCACGTGGGGCTCACGGTCTTCATCCCCATTTTACAGATGAGGTAACCGAGGCACAGAGAAGTGAAGTGACTTGCCCAAAGTCACACAGCTGACAAGTGGCGGAGCAGGGTTTGGAAGCCAGGTCCTCTGACTCCTAGGCCCGGGCTCTTCCCACGAGACTCTGCTGCTTCGCAGGATAGACAGATATGACTACCACACTAGAAACAAACACAATCAATCGAGAGTATTTATTATTAATATTATTATATGATGTTAATTATAATATTATAGTTTATTGTTGTTAATAATAACAGTGGTATTTATTAACTGTTTACAGTGTGCCAAGCATTGTACTAAGCGGTGGGGTCTATACAAGATAATTAAGTCATACTCAGACCCTGACCCACATGGGGTTCACCGTCTATTTACTGAGTGCTCACGGTGCGCAGGGCACCGCACAAAAGGCTTGGGCAGGTACAACAGAGGTGGTAGACACGATCTCTGCCCTCGAGGAGGTTACAGCCTGCTGCGGGATTTAGTCCTCTTTTTACAGAGGAGGAAACTGAGACCCAGAAAAATGAGGCGACTGGCACAAGATCACACAAGCCGGCAAGAGGCAGAGCCGGGATGAGAACCCAGGTCCTCTTTCCGCTAGGCCCGCACCACGTTGAGCGCCTGTGTGCCAGGGGAGCCCGAAGGAAACGCCGACCACTTCGGACAGGTTAATCGGGGAAGGTTTTCCGAAAGGGCGGGCTCAGAGGAGTGGATCGTGGAGGGGGGCTGCAGTCCAGCCCACACAGTCAGGTGGGGGAGTAATCAGTTCACCTCCAAAGCTCCGACAGAACACGGGGACCCTGGCACCCCGCCGCCCCAAGAGTGGGAACTGGGGGGAGGGGGCACTGGCTCCCACTGTGCCCAGAGGTGGAATGCCCCCCCAGTGGCTGGGAACCCGCAGGTGCCCCTTCCCTCCCTCCCCCCCCGGGGCGGCGCCCGATGGGAGGGTTACGAGGTCTGAGCTGGGCTCAAAACACTTTGTGATTCACAGATGAAAGCGGCTGTGCCAGAGCGGAGGGCCGGGCCCCGATCGTCACAAACGCCTTTTGCACCAGCGACTTCCCTGGAGAGCCGGGCCCGGGGTGAGGAGTGGCGCGGCACACGTAGGACTGGATCGCCATCGGTCTAGACCACGGGCATTTCCGGTCACCACCCTGTGCTTCCCTGATAGAGCGTCCTGCCCGCTGCAGGCACCCGGGACAGTGCCCTTCCCACCATAAATGCTCCGGCACCGCACCCTCCCCAACAGAGGTACTTGGCACCGCGCCCCTCCCCACCAGAGGAGCTTGGCATCGCGCCCCTCCCCACCTGAGGTGCTTGGCACCACACCCCTGCCCACCAGAGGTACTTGGCGCCGTGACCCTGCCTACCAGAGGTGCTTGGCACCACATCCCTGCCCGCCGGAGGTGTTCAGCCCGGCACCTCCGTCCACCACAGGTGCTTGGCCTCAAGCCCCGGCCCCACCAGAGGTGCTTGGCACGGCACCTCTGCCTACAGGAGTCGCTCAGCACCACACGGCACTAAGCACAAACCGATCGGGTGGAGCGCTTTTCTTTCTCCAAACCCGTGTCACCTCATTCATCTCATCTTCTCACAACCTGGAGAAGGGTTGCCCAGCCCCGACCGTAGGGACTGTTATCCCCCTTGTACAGGTGAGGAAACAGGCCCAGGGATGTCCAGTGATCTGTCCGAAGTGACGCAGCAGGTCTTCGGCCTCCCAAACCAGCTCCCCGGTCCCTTTGCCCTTATTCCAACTCTAACGGAGTCGTGAACTTGGCAGGTCTAGTTCCGAATGGCCGTGAACGACAACCCTCATCGCTCACCCCCGGTGGGGCCGTGCCCATAGACGGGGAGCCCCGTGGGTCTTGGTTGTGTTTTTTTTCTTTTATGGTATTTGTTAAGCGCTCTCTACGAGCCAGGCACTGTTCTAAGTGCTGGGATTGATACGGAGTAATCAGGTTGGACTCAGTCCGTGTCCCATATGGGACTCACAGACTTAATCCCCATTTTACAGATGAGGGAACTGAGGCCCAGAGAAGTGACGTGACTCGCCCAAGGTCACAGAGCGGACAAGTGGCAGAGCCCGGATTAGAACCCAGGTCCTTCCGACTCCCAGGCCCGTGCTCCATCCAGTAGACGACGCTCTTCGACTATGGTCTCCCAGCTGTCGGACTGTCCATCTCTTCTTCCCCCAGGATTGACCCGACTGGGCACCCAGCCCAAACCCCTCCCACGGGTCAAGCCCCCTGCACAACCCTTTCCAGTGGGTCGAGCCCCGGGCCCGGCCCTCTCCCGTGGCTCAGGCCCCCCGGCTCGTCTCTGTCTCGTAGGTCGGGCTTCTCCTACCGGTGGTGGAGTCTGTGACCGGCAGACGGAGCAGGTGGGACGCACCCTCGGCCAGCAGACCTCCGGTACGGGTTTCCAAGCGAGCCAGTTACACATATCTCCCCGCCCCCCGACAACCGCAACTCCGACGGGGCAGGGCTGGGGCTGGAAGGGAGCGGGTCCGAGGTGGCTCTGAAAGGGGGAATTACCCACGGCGAAACGAGCCGGCCGTCAGGCTCGGCCAGAGACTGTTTGGTCTTCCCACCTCCTGGCCCGCAATCCACACACACAACCCCTCACGTCCTCTCCTACGGCCTCCCGTTCCCCGAAGCCTCCACTCTGGTCCTACAGCTCCCCGCAAGTAATAATGTTGGTATTTGTATTTGTTAAGCGCTTACTATGTGCGGAGCACTGTTCTAAGCGCTGGGGCAGATACAGGGTAATCAGTTTGTCCCACGTGAGGCTCACGGATAATCCCCATTTTACAGATGAGGTAACTGAGGCACGGAGAAGTTAAGTGACTCGCCCACAGTCACACAGCTGACAAGTGGCGGAGCCGGGAGTCGAACCCATGACCTCTGATTCCGAAGCCCACGCTCTTTTCACCGCGCCACACTGCTTCTCCCCACCCTGCACCGCTCTGACCCGCGGGACGCTCTCAGAGTCAGGAGAAGGCCCAGCCGGTGCGGGGCGAGGCCCAGCCGGTGTCGGGGGAGGCCCTGGCCGTGCGTGCTGAGGCCCACCCGGTGTCGGGGGAGGCCCCGGCCACAACGGGTTGAGGCCCAGCCGGCGCGGGGTGAGCTCCTGGCCGTGTGGGGTGAGTCTCAGCTGGGCCACGGGCGTTGGAGGTCCGTCCCCGAAGCCAAGCGTAAGTGGGAAGCCGCTTCTAAGGTTTGGCAGGCAGAGGAATCTTGTGATTACGCCCTCGGCCCTATAAACCGCCCACAGCTCCAGCACGGGCAGTGGCCGGCGCAGGCGGGGCAGCTTACCAACAACCCGAATCCACACTTGGGGGACGGGGCCGCGTCCGGGTGGGCATTCTCTTCGCAGATGTGTCGGGATGATGCTGTCGGGGGCGGGGCCCGGGAGAGCTCGGTTATCAGCCGACTTGCAGGGCCTGGGGCAAAGGGAAGGACTTGACCCATCGAGATACGAGGGGTGCAAGGGGCCCCGCGCCCAGAATCAGGCATCCACGATGGCTGCACGTACACTCAGAGACACCCACAGATACACAAGCTGATATAAGACACACACACACATACACGCACACACTCAGGGTCCAATTTTTTAATTTTAATGGTATTTCTTAAGCACTTATTATGTGCCAGGCACTGTATTAAGTGCTGGGGCAGATACAATGTAATCATATTGGACACAGTTCACGTCCCATATGGGGGCTCGCAGTCTTAATCTCCAGTTTACAGATGAGGGAACTGAGGCACAGAGAAGCGAAGTCACAGAGCCAGGATTAAAACCCAGGTCCTTGTGACTCCCAGTCCCAAGCTCTTATCCAATAATCCATGCTTCCTTCTTCTTATTATTAATATAAAGGGACTCTAAATTTGTTTTCAGCCCAACTTCTATTGCTAAAATCTCTCCCCTCAGCCTGCAGAGTCCCGGCCAGACGCAGGGATGAGAGGGGAGGAGCGGAAAGTTTCGGTGGAGACTCTCTGGGCTCCCAAAGAGTGGGCAAGAGGAGGATTCACTTTGAGCACTAGAGGCACTTTAAACCCCGGGGCTGCCCGGGCTCTCTCCCCCATCCTTCTTTCCTGCTCTGGATTCAGGGAGCCAGAACCACGCTCCCCCTGCCCTGGGGCCAGGGCGGAGAGGGCTTCTCGCCCCCAGACTGCAGGCCCCAGGTCCCCACACCCCTGAGCCCCCATCCCCAGAGCCCGGCCTCCCTACCCGCTTCCTTCCCACAGAACCTGAGTCCCGCCAGACCCCTCTTCCCGCGTAATTCCTGGCCACCGTGGGGATGGGGCAGGGAGGGGGCTCCTCTCCCCTCTCCACCTGGGGGTTTCCTCCACCCCCCCTTCACCTCTCCGCAGCTTAACCCTCTTTTCCCCCCATCTCCCTCCGCTCCTCCCCCTCTCCCTTCCCATCCCCTCAGCACCGTACTCGTCCGCTCAACTGTATATATTTTTATCACCCTATTTATTTCGTTAATGAAATGTACGTCGCCTCGATTCTATTCAGTCGCCATCGTTTTTACGAGACGTTCTCCCCCTCGACTCTATCTATCGCCATCGTTCTCGTCCGTCCGTCCCCCCCGATTAGACCGTAAGCCCGTCAGACGGCAGGGACCGTCTCTGTCTGTTGCCGACTTGTTCGTTCCAAGCGCTTAGTACAGTGCTCTGCACATAGTAAGCGCTCAATAAATACTATTGAATGAATGAATGAATATTCCCTGGCTCTGCGTCAGCCGGGTCATAGGTGATTCGGTTCAGCCCCCTGCCTCCGGGCAGCCCTACCCCACCCAGAGGGAGCATCCTGTGCTCCGGATTCTCTCTGGAAAGAGCCGTCACCGGCAGGATCCACTTGCACCCACAGGCGGCCTGCTAAAATTTCCCATGGGGGCCCTGGACACCTGTCCCTGACTCCGAGAGTCGGTGAAAGCTGGAAAGCAACTCCGCAATTTTCACCCTCCGGGAAACAGCGTGAGTGGTCGCTTCTGAATGTCACTCTAAGTTTCTAATGCCAATAATAATAATAACGGTACTTGTTAAGCGCTTACTATGAGCCAGGCCCTGGGGTAGAGGCGATACATTCAGACCATGAGGCTCACATTCGGTCCAAGAGGGAAGAACAAGTATTGAGCTCCCATTTTATAAATGAGGAAACAGCGGGTCAGAAAAGCCAAACGACTCACCCTAGGGCACATACAGCAGGAAAGTGGCAGAGCCGAGATTAAAACCCAGGTCCTCTGACTCCCAGGCCCGGGTTCTTTCCCCTAGGGCTCGGGCCCCCTGCCATCTGTTCTCGTTTACCTTGGTTGATGCCGCTTTCGAACTCTTCAGAGGGCAGGAGGTTGCAGGTGGGGACGGAGGAGAGACTGAGGGAGGCTTCCCCGGGCCCAGGACCAGCCACGCACACCTAAAAGAGGAAAAACCCTGGAAGAGCGATAAGACCTTAGTTTTTGCAATCTCTTTTCTGCAGAACAGAGGACTCTAAAAACATATATTATACGTATACATATATATATACAGGGAAGCATATACAGGGAACATATACAGGGAAGCAGCGTGGCTCAGCGGAAAGAGCCTGGGCTTCGGAGTCAGAGGTCATGGGTTCGACTCCCGGCTCTGCCACTTGTCAGCTGTGTGACTGTGGGCGAGTCACTTAACTTCTCCGTGCCTCAGTTACCTCATCTGTAAAATGGAGATTAAGACTGCGAGCCCCACGTGGGACAACCTGATTACCCTGTATCTACCCCAGAGCTTAGAACGGTGCTCTGCACATAGTAAGCGCTTAACAAATACCAACATCGGGAAGCAGCGTGGCTCAGTGGAAAGAGCTCGGGCTTTGGAGACAGAGATCATGGGTTCGAATGCCGGCTCCATCACTTGTCAGCTGTGTGACTGTGGGCGAGTCACTTAACTTCTCCGGGCCTCAGTTCCCTCATCTGTAAAATGGGGATGAAGACCGTGAGCCTCACGTGGGACAACCTGATTACCCTGTATCTCCCCCAGCGCTTAGAACAGTGCTCTGCACATAGTAAGCGCTTAACAAATACCAACATTATTATCTATGACAACGGGGATCTCGTCTGTGCCTGATATCTGGCCCGTGGCATCACACACTCCTCAGCGCACAGTGTGGCTGCCCCTTACTCCTTCAATGTCTACTTGTGCACATGTGTGTGTTTGTGTGTATACGTGTATGTGTGTTGGTGTGTGCGTCTGTCCCGTCTCGCCATCAGGCTTGCGGCCCCTCGAGGACGGGGACCGTGTTTTCTCCTCCTCCAAACCCCAACCAAACCAGGCCGATCAGCCGTTTTCGAGCTTTATTGTCGGACAGGCATTTACAACGCTCCAATCATAGACCAAAAAACATAAAAATAGACCTTCTTTCAGCTTATAAAAGAAATATATAAGAACCTTTGACATAGACATATCATGACATTATGTACAGAGACGACGGCCTCTCCTCTCTCCAAGCACCAGACTTTTCCGGACCAGAACCGGGGGAGACCGAGGGGCCCAAGCGGGCCCAGCTGTACCGCAGACGGTCGGGCTCCACGGTCACCCCAGGACCGGCGGAAGTTCCACAGAACCAAACGGCGATCCCATCGAGTCCGGGCCTAGAACACGGGGCAGGTGGGAGGAGGGGAATCGAGGAGTGGGGAAAGGAAAAGGAGAGTGGGAGGGAGCGGGGTGGGGGCGGTGCGGAGGGTAGGAAGGAGCGAGCCGGTCCGGAACACTAACGGCCCGTGTCGGCTTCACCTCGGCTCGCAGCCGGGGATCCCGTCGGGCCTCCGGAGAGGCGGCTCTAACTAAACCCCTCGACTCCGGAGCTCCTGGTGGCATCTAACGTGGGAAAGGGAGCAGCCCCAACGGGAACCTCCTGTTCAGATCTCCTGGAGAAGCTGTGAAACGGGCAGAAAAGTCAAAAACCCCCAAAGTGCTTTAACCTGCTTTCACTTGGAAGTCGAATGAAAACACTAGATTTAGCGTTTTTACCCTGTTCGATTGGCATGAAAAGAGTGTGCGTGTGGGAGGGAGGGGGCTGGTGAAGGGACCGCTAGCCACCGCCCTGTTCAGTGCTGAGAGAAACCCCAGTTGGCAGCAGGGGACTCCCGTCCCCCCGGTGCCAGGGAGGGCGACTCCTAGAAGGTGGCCACGCTCCCGGGGCTCGGGCCCGAGGAACCCCAAGCCCGGTCTCCCCGGTGCCTCCGGGACACGGAACGTCCCCGTCCAGCGAGGTCTTGGGGCCCAGGTCCGGGAGGAGAGGAGTTACAGCCGTCGGCTCGGCCCCGGCTCCGGACCCGGAACAAAAAACAGGAACAGAAAGTCCCGGGCCGAGCCCGCGGCCCACGTCCCCCGGCCCCGAGACGGACCGAAGCTGACGGGGCCACCCGAGGACCCCTGGCCGGGGAGGGCTCGGGCACAGGGGTACGACTTCACAGCTACGGAAACGTCGAGGAACCGGGGGACCGCCCCCCGGCCCGGCTACCAGCGGGGTAACTGACCCCCGTGACCCCCGGCCTCGATTCTGACAATAAATACCCGCCCCCCCCGTCCCCTCCCCGCGACCCGGGGCCTCCGGCCCGGATTCTGAAATAAATACCCCCTGCACCCGCAGCAACACAAGACAGGACTCTGCTCATTCCGCCCGGAACCGGGAAACGTGTCGGTGTGGAGCGTCGGCGGCCGCGGCCGCGTGGGGGGAGGTCAGCCGGGCCGGGGGAGCCGCCCGGGGCGGGGCGAGCGTCGACCACGGAAGGCCCGGGGAGGACAAGGGGGCGGGAGGGAGACAGGGAGGGAGGACGGGGTGAGGCGGCCTTAGATCTCAGTGTTCAGCTTCCTGGAGGGAACAAAATCTTGGCGCCGAACCCAGACGGCCTCTTCCCTGGGCTCCTCCGGGTCCACGCCGGGCCCCGACAGGGTGGCCTGCTTCCTCAGCTGCGCCAGGCGGGCCGCGTGGCCGGCCCCGGCCCCCTGCCCCCGCGGGCCCCCGGCCGTGACGGAGGCGGCCCGCGGCCGCTCCCGCAGCTCCCCGTCCCCCCCGGCCCGGCCGCCCTCGTCCTCGTCGCTGAGAATGTCCGTCTCTTTGAGGCCCAGCCGGTCATCGAGCCGCTCGGCCAGGTCCAGCTGCTCCTCCACCCAGCGGTCGGTGTCGCGGCCGGCCGCGGCGGGCGGGGGCCGGGGCTCCCGGTCGGGGCTGTCGGCGGCCACGTCGTCGGCGTCGATGGTGAACCGGTTCCGGGCCAGCCGGCGGCGTCTCCTCACCAGGGACTTGCTGGGGGCGGACACTGCACGGACGGGGGCCGGGTGTGAGCTCGCGGGCCGGACCCAGGCCGCCCCTCTCCCCCCGACTCCCCAAGCAAGCCCTCCCGGGGCCCGGAGGTCAGAGGGTCTGGGGGCCAGAGACCTATTCTGCCTGGCCCCTTCCTGTCCGGCACCCAGGAAGAGGAGGTACTCGGTGGGGCGGGAGGCTGGTGATCCCGGGGTTCGGATCCCGGCGTCTCTCCCTCCTAGCCGAGGCCCTGTCCTGCTCTGCCCGGCCCGAGGGCAGCCGGCGGGTGGGGCGGGGACGGGGGCGGCAACAGGCCGAGCACCCGCCTCCGCTCGGGGACTCCCCGACAGGCCGAGTCCCCCCGGCCCTCGGCGGCCCCGGAGGGCTGCAGTGGGTTCCCGGGAACCCCCAGCCCCGCGGGCCGAAGGGGCGAGGCGGGCACAGCGGAGCCTCAGCCCCACCCGGTCCTCTCCCAGAGGTGCAGCCCCGCCTCTGCCCACACCCCAACCCCCAATCCTCCCCGGGGGCCGTCCCCGGGGGCCCCGCGGTACCTGCCCTGCTCATGGCCGGCCGGGCCCCTTTGAGGGCACTGAGCCTCTTCCCGCCGAAGGGCACGTAGAGCTGTGCGGACGGCAGGCTCTCGGTCTGGAGCAGGTGGCGCCGCTGCTGGTCACGCAGAGCGGAGCGCACGGCCTTCAGGAACTCTTTCTTGCTCTCCGGGGAGCTGCGGTGGGTGGTGGGGATATCGCGGCGGGAGTCGAGGGGTCAGTTCAGGCCCCGAAACACCACCACCGCTCCACCGCCCCCCCCCCCCAACGGAGGGGTGCCCAGATCGCCCCGAGGCCCCTTGGGTCCGGATCCCGCAGACCCCGAGACCTCTTTTTTTTTAATGGTATTTGTTAAGCGCCTACTATGTGCCGGGCACTGTTCTGAGCGCTGGGGTAGATAAAAAGTAATCAGGTTGGGCACAGTCCATGTCCCACACGGGGCTCACAGTCTTCATCCCCATTTTACAGCTAAGGCCACTGAGGCACAGAGGATTGAAGTGACTTGTCCGAGGTCACACGGTAGACAAGTGGTGGTCTTCCTGACCCGCGGGCCCGGGCTCTATCCACTAGGTCACGTTGCGGCCCTAGCGTCTCCCGGCGGGGCAGCTCGGGGCCCTCCTCCGCCGGACCCTCCCGCCCAACCTCAACTTGCCATCCCCTTGGCGGGCGTAGGTCGGAGCGGGGTCTCCACAGCTACCCAACCCGCTGAGGGTGGAAGGGCAGCCTGGGCAGGGCCGGGCTGAGGGGTGACCCTGGACCCCAAAGGAAAGCATTCCCCTTCATCTCTACCCCCATCCTGGCTCCCCTCCACGTTCCCTCACCTCAAAGTCCTCCTCAGCCCAACTCCGGCATTGCCTCTCGCCGGCTTGCAACTCGACTGTCACAAGGACTAGGTTTTGCCAGCCGAAGAAGGGGTACGGCGAGTGCCCTGCCCCCAACTCGCAGCCGGGGTTGGAAGGCACCGTCCCCCGCCAACCGGCCACAGCCCACGGCGTCGGGACTCACCTGCAGCACAGGTGAAAAGCTCTCTCGGGCCGCCCCTCCGACTCGGACTTCACGTGGACTATCTCACACACGGAACTTGTGTCGGCATCTGCAGGGCAGGAGGCGCGAGGGGAGGGGTCAACCGGGCCACGTCCCGCTTTCCGGAAACCCTCCACCGGTCTCACGGCCCGACCCCTGCAGCCGGGCCCGGGGGCCGAGGGAGCTCCGGGGAACCAACTGCCGGTGGACGCGGCGGGGCGGGGGGCCGGGGCCCCGCCGACAATCCAGGATGAGCGCCGGGGCAGCGTCCCCGCGGCAGGCCACCGGAAGGGAGCCGCCGGTCACTCGGGAGAGCCCTTCCCACACCTCCATTCAGGGGTCCCGGTTCCCTGGGCCGGAATGGGTGTCGGGATGACGGCGGCGGTAGCGGCGGGGGGCCGGGCCGGCGCGACAGCCGGATCCCCCCCTCACGGCGGGGGAAGCAGACCCAGGTCGGTCTCCGCCGGCGGGCGTCGGCGAACCGGAGATTCGGCCGCCCCGGATCCCGCCAACCCGGGAAGGGGTCGACGTCACAGACCTAACGCCTCGCGGGGAAGGGGTTCTGCCCCCGGGAGGCGTGGGATGGGTCGGGAGGGGGCAACCGGGACCGCCAGCCACGTCGCCCCTTGCCTGGGCTGCCCGTGGGGCCTGAGCTCAGCTGGGCGGTGAGGGTGAGGGAAGGAGGCCCTTCTGGTGCACGGAGATGGACAGAGGCCCCAAGTGGGCAGAGGCCTGCACGGAGGTCCCGGCCTGCTGTCTGGGACCTCAGGGTTACTTATGTAAATGACTCTGGGTCACTGGCGTCCTCTCTAGCTCACTGCCTCTGCTGCTTTACTGCCGGGCGTGTGGGGATGTGTCCTGTCTGCCCCATCAGAAATGGAGCCCCTCGAGGGCAGGCACTAATAATAATAATAATAATGATGATGATGGCATTTGTTAAGCGCTTACTATGTGCCAAGGACTGTTCTAAGCGCTGGGAGGGACACAAGGTAATCAGGTTGTCCCACATGGGGCTCCCAGGCTTAATCCCCATTTTCCAGACGAGGTACCCGAGGCACAGAGAAGTTAAACGACTCGCCGAAAGTCACACAGCTGACAAGTGGCGGGGCCGGGATTAGAACCCATGACCTCGGACTCCCAAACCCGTGCTCTTTCCACTGAACCACGCTGCTTCACTAGGTCTCCTCCCTCTCCCTATCCCTCCCCCAAGGCCCAGCCCGATACAGTCATATGCACATACGCATCCCGTCTCCTCGGCAACCTCTTGAGACCAGGCAGGGACCACTTCTGTTCTTCTCCCCAACCTCGACACCCGCCTCCGGTGCCCAACACACAGCGTGTCTGTGTATATGTGCGTGCACCCACGTATCTTCTGTTTCCTCCATTATTCAGACGGTGATCCTGTCACCTCCCCATCATCCCAGTCCCTCCCCTAGTACCTAGGACAGAGAGGGAGAGCGTGTGTGTGTGTGTGTGTACGTTTGTGTGAGTGTGCGTTTCCCCGTCCTACGTACTGACTTGGAGCCCCTAAAGGGCAGAGACCGTGTCTCCATGACCCCAGGCCGCCCTCCTCACGGCACCTGTGGTAGCCAAGGCTCGGATCTGCAGCGCGTCAGTGGGAACCATGTGCCGGAAGCGGAACGGGTCCCAGTCTTCGTATATGGACAGCCGGTGGGACCCTCCCTGGGGAGAGAGGAGAGGAGATGTCTCCGCGAAGGCCCCCACCTGCTCGGCCGCGAGCTCGGAGGGGAGGGAGGGCATCTGTGAACCCTGACCTCACTCCTCCGGACCGGAGTGCGGAAGGCAGAAGGGAATCGAAACTAGCCGAGCCTGCTCATGTGCGAGCCGGGGCCCCTGGGAACCGCCCCGAAACACCAGCTTAAACCCCACACCCTCTCTCAAATGCTCCTGATAGGAAAGAGAAAACCCTTGTGCTCTCTCTCCGTCCACCAGCTCCCCACCCCGTCCCTTTTTCTTCTGACCCCCGGGGGTCGGGGTCAGCGTCGGTGAGGCAGGGGTGGGAATCTGGGCCAGGGACAGAATCGGGGTCAGGGTTAGGGGTCTGGGACAGGGTCGGGGTCTGGGCCGCGTCGGCCCCTCCGGATCCCAACGTGGCTCTTCCCTCCCGACTGTGAGTCCGGACATACGGCAAACTCTTCTTACCAGTTTCTTCTTCTGCTTGGCACCGTCCTTGTACACGAGGACCACGGCCGTTTTGAACACTGGCAGAACAGAAACCGGTGACGTGAATCGTGTTGGGCCAGGGGCAGGTGGGGGGGTCAGCTCTTCCGGAGATCGGGGCAGCTGACTCTCGGGGACCCCGCGGACTGCCTACCCCCTTGGAGGTGCGACTCGGTCTAACTCTAGGTCCCCTTCCATCCGTGACCGGCCAGGGCCCCGCCCCGACACTGCCCCGCGGGCCAGCCGTCACTGAGCAAGGAGGAACCGAGCGGCACAGGCAGGGAGGTCGGATTCCCCGTGCTTGCCCCCAGGCACCGGGGGAGGTTTTCGACGTGCCCCCCGGGGAAGCCTCGGGCTTCGTTCCCTCCGCCCGACGCCAGCCGGGCTTCCAAAGGGCAGTGGGGACCGCCCTTCTCGCCTGAGGTCGGGTACACCATCCCGCCCCACTGCCCACACCCCCTCAGGGTCACCGCCTCGGGGTGGGGGGAGCCGCCCAGAGGGCACTACCCTACGGCTGTGACCCAGGGGGTCGTTACCCCGAGGCGTTTGAGCTGCGGGTGCACGATGCCAGCACGGAGGGCAGTCTGTGGCAGATGAGCCCGTCTGGGCGCCCCAGACCGTGGCCTCTCCCCCAGCGGCTACGTACCGAACGCCGCCAGCTCGGGCTCCTTCTTCCACTTCCCGAGGGAGGCAGGGGGGTTGATCCAGACAGCGGCCGTGTGTAGGAGCAGATCCCCCATCGACAGGTCGGCCACCTGCGAGAGCCGGACACAGTTGGAAGGCCGGGCGAGGGGTAGGGCTCCGGCAACCAGGCCCGGCAGCGATCCGACCCCAGGCCGCCTCCCCACCCACAACCTCCATTCTAGGATTGCAAAGTGGCGAGGTCAGAGGGTGGCCACCGGGACTGGTGATCCACTCTCCCGCCCACCGGTCGCAGTCCCGGGAGCGCAAGGCGGCTACCTCCTTCTTCTCGCCCGTCTGCTCGGCGATCAGCTGGTCGAACACGGCCCCAAATTCCTCGTGGAGTTTCTGCATCTCGTTGATGTGGCTCGCCACCTTGTTCATGGTTTTGATGGCCACTGAGGAACACACAATCCCACACCTACAGTCACACCTCCACCTCCCAACCGGTCCCCCACCCCCGCCTCACACACACACACACACACACACAGTCTCTCACCAACACACATACACACTCTCACACCCCAGCTCCATTCCTGACAGACACACACTCGGTCTTGCATAGATTTGCGTACACACATACACATTCACACACACACACACACGTGTGCGCACGCACAACCAGAGTCTCTCAATCTCACACACACACACACACACACACTCACGCGCCCAACCCACGGTTCAGACCAGGGGCCCGGCCAAGGGGCGAGACTGTGGAGGGGACAGTGCCCGGGAGCCCCGGGGAGCCGACGGCTCACCGTCCAGGTGGTAGTGTTCCTCGCTGTCGGCGTCGGTCAGGGCGAACAGCTCGCGCAGCAGCAGCGGATACTTGAGGACCCTCTGGATGGGCTTGATGAGGTACGACTCCAAGGTGGAAGAGTGCTGCTGCTGCCTGGGGTTTTGGGCGTCCAGGAAGGCCTTGAAAGCCGCGTCCGACTTGGCTGACGGTTCAGACACGAGCGTCAGGCCACCGCGCGCCCTCGGACGACCCCCGGCTCGCTCTCGCTCACAGCAGCGGTGGAGTCCCGGTCCCCCAACCCCCACCGGCCCCCATCCGCCCAGGCCCCTTCCCTGGCATTGGACAAGCAGCCACCCCCACGGCATCCACCCTGAGCCAGCCTGGACCCAAGTCCCGGGTGACCACCTGCTGCGGAGGGCCCCGACACAGACTGGCAGGAATGTAGCCCGCCCAGGCTGAGGCTGTCACTCGGTCGCCCTATCCGATCAGCTCAGCTCTCAAGAACACACGCTCGCTGGTTATTGTCGGCGTCGTGTACCAATGTGGGGGGTCGCCACGGGACGGGGGGGGGGCTAAGGAAACAACGATGCCAACCTTCTCGCTGTACCTCAATCTCATCTGTCTCGCCGCTGACCTCTCGCCCATATCCCGTCACTGTCCCTCTTAATATCCGACAATTACTCTCTGCACCTCAAAGCCTCACTGAAAGCATATTTTTTCCAAAAGGCCTTCCCCGACTAAGCCCTCCTTTCCTCTTCTCCCACTTCCTTCCGTGTCACCTTGACGTGCTCCCTATATTCGTCCCTCCTCCCAGCCTCCCAGCACTTACGTATCTATCTCTGACTTCGTTAGTTTATATTAATGTCCATCTCCCCCACTAGACTGTTTGTTGTGGACAGGGAATGTGTCTGTTGCACTGTAGTCTCCCAAGCGCTTAGTATATTGTTCTGCACACAGTAAGTGCTCCGTAGATACGACTGCCCGACTGAGCGACTGACTCTGGTCTGGGCATTTCATTCTGCTCCCAGAGCGACTCACCTCACAATTTCCCTGCCCCCTTACCTTTGACGAGGACTTTGGGGACCTTCGTGTGGCTGGCGCAGAAGGCACTGTAGAGCTTGAAGCGGTCAGCGTAATAGAGAAAGGAGCCTCCCAGAGAGAACAGCACCTTCTGGAGTCGTCACCCACAAACAAGGAGGGGTCACTGCCTTTGCCCGGGCACGGCCGCGGCACGGGGGCCGGGCTGATCCATGCCCCGCCCGGTCCATCCTGACCCTGGGGCAGCTTGGCCCAGCTGCGGGGCCGGCAAGAGGATGCGCACCCAGGCGTCGGTGCGAGGTGGCTCCCGCCCGCAGCTCTGGGTGTCGGTCAGGGAATTCGAAGGGTTCCCTCCACGGACAGCCTCCCGGCCTCCCGGCCTCCCTCACCCCGGCTCCCCGGCCCCTGGGACGGTGGCCCTCTGGCCCGTGAGAGCTCTCTGAAGTCCTTCCTCTCCAAGACCACTTCGCACCCACCCTCCATCCCCTGCCTCCGTTTTACAGTGGAGTGGTGGCCTCTGGCTCAAGGACCCACACTTGGCCTTGCCGGGAAGGAGTCGGGGGGGGGGGGGGGGGGAAGTGAGGAGGGAGGGTGGAGGGTGGGGAAGAGGGTGAGGGAGTGCCGGGGCAGCAGCGGGTGGAACTCACCTTGAACTGGTCGACCCTCTCGAGCTGGTCCAGGTTGGGCACCAGCCTCACGCCGTCCTCCAGCGTTTTGAGAAATTCCACCTGGAAATCCACCATCTCCACCAAATTCCCAAAGAGGACGTCCAGCTAGGGACAAGGACGGAGAGATGGATCATCCGCCGAGCTTCCCACTGAGGTCCGCCACTGGCTCCCAGCTGAGCTGCGGCACATCTGCCTAGACCCCGCAAGGACCCTGCTCCCCATTTTCTGCCCCTTGGAGGTGGGGTTGGCGGAGTGAAGATCCCCAGCGCCTCAGGAAAGTGCTTACTATGTGCCAACCACTGTTTTAAGCACTGAAGTAGATAGAAGTTAATCAGGTCCCTGTCCCGCTTGGGGTTCCCACTCTTATCCCCATTTTACAGATGAGGTCACTGAGGCAAAGAGAGGTTAAGTGACTTGCTCAAGGGCACACAGCAGACAAGTGGCAGAGCTGGGATTAGAATCCAGATCCTTCTGACTCCTTGGCCCACGCTCTACCCACTAAGTCATGCTGCTTGAGTGATCAAGAGTCTCCGGGGACCCAAGAAAAGGAGCGGGGGGGGGGGCACAGAGGCTGGGGGGCTGTGACAAGGAAATGGCAAGTTCTGATGACCCAGGAGCACCGTAAAACAGTTGCTTCCAAGGGGACGCCCGGGGCAGCAGCGTGGATGGGGGGCAAGGCAGGGGGGCGGCCCCAGGGTCAATCAAGGGGTTGCGTTGACATCGGGGAAGAGGGATCTTCTAAGTGCTCTCAGCTCCTAATCCACCCATCAATCAATGGTGTTCAGTGAACGTTCACTAGAGCACTGTACTAAATGCTTAGTAAAATAAGACATCATTGGGAGGTAAAATTCCGGTCCTTAAGGAGCTTAGAAAAGGGACAGAGAGATAGACATTCAAATAGATGACCTATACGGGAAGTGGCAGAGTGGACATGTTTCCCCACTCCCCATCCACCTCTACATCAAACAGAAACTCCTCATCATTGGCTTGAAAGCACTCAGTCACCTTGCCCCCCCTTACCTCCCCTTGCTACTCTCCTACTTCAACCCACACCCTTCGCTCCTCTAATGCCAACTTTCTCACTGTGCCTCGATCTCATCTATCTCCCGGGTGACCCCTCACCCAGGTCCTCCCTCTGGCCCGGAACGCCCTTCCCTCCTCAGATCCGACCGACAGTTACTTTTCCCACCTTCGAAGCCTTACTGAAAACGCATCTTCTCCAAGAGGCCTTTCCTAAGCCCTTCTTTCCTCTTCTCCCACTTCCTTGTGTGTCACCCTATTTATTCATCCCCAGCCCCACAGCACTTATGTGCATACCTGTAATTTATTTATATTAATGTCTGTTTCCCCCCAACACCGTAAACTCGTTGTGGGCAGGGAATGTGTCTGCTTAATGCTATACTGTATTTCCCCAAGCGCTCTGCACACAGTAAGTTAAGGGCTCAATAAATACGAATGAATAAATGAATGTAAGGATACGGACATAAGGGCAGTGGGTGAGTGAGGTGCGGGGGGCAAGGCAGGCGGGGGTATCAAAGTGCTTAGGGAATAAGGACCCAACTGCATCTCACCTCCACCTCCTCCTCTCTCCCTCCTGCTCCTCCCCAACTCACTTTTTCCTCCCCGTGTCTCTCCCGCCCTCTCCCTTCTCCTCCCCAACTCTCCTCTTCCTCCCTGTCCCCTCACCTTGCCCGCTTATCCCTCCATCCCCTTACCTCATCAGGGGTGAGAAAGGTTTCTTTCTGAAGCGGTTTCAGGTACCTGTCCATGAGGCAGTTCAAGTCCTGAGAGGCAAAAGGCCGTGTTGGCATCAAGGTGGGCTGGCGTTTCGGAGAGGCCGGCATGGCACGCGGGGTCAAGGCTACGGCCTCGCTAGTTTCACTGAAGGGGCGGGGGAATGGTTGAAGAGGGACGGAAACCTAAAACCGAGTCCCGGATGTAGATCTCTTCGAGGCGGGCAAGGCATATTGGGGGAAGGGGGGATTCTCGGAAAGGAGAGGGAGATTCTCGGGGGGAGAGGGAGGTTCTCGGTGTGAAGCAGGTTTGTGGTGGGTAAGGGATACTGGGGGAAGGGGAGATTCTTGGAAAGGAGAGGGAGGTTCTGGGGAAAGAGGAAAGTTCTCAGGGAGGAGAGGGAGGAAGGGGAGGAAGAGGAGGACGAGGAGGAAGAGGTTCTCGGTGGGGAGGTGGAGGAGAGTCTCAGGGAGGGAGAGGTGGCCCTCGGTATGGGGAGGGGGAGATTCCCGGGGGGATGGAGACTGTAAGCTCACTGTGGGCAACTGTCATATCGCACTCTCCCAAGCATTTAGTACGTGATCTGCACACGGTAAGTGCTCAGTAGACACGACCGACTGATTGACTGGGGCGGGGCAGAGGTTCTCGGGGGCGTTCGGCCTCTCCCGGCCCTGCCAGCGTGGAAGGCGGGCGGTGGGATCCGGTGAATGTCCCAGGCCAGGGCCGCCCCGCTCGGCTCCTGGGCGGGAGAGGCCGGGGAAGTGAGGCCTACCGTGACGTAAGTGCGCTCGGTCTCCAGAACCTCGCAGATGACCTTGCGCAGTTTATCGGCGTCCGAGAGCTGACGCGCGGCGGCAGGCGGGGGTCCCGGGGTTTCCTGCGGGAGGAAGCCGGGTCAGACACGGCCAGGCCGGCCCTAAGACGGCGGCAACCCAAGGGGGCGATGGGCTGGGAGCCGGTCACCACGGTCTCCCCCACAGCAGAGACGGATGGGAGTCGGGCACGGAGCAAAATCCAGAGCAAAAATCCCTTTACTCCGATGGGGAGGGGGGAGAGGGGAGGGGCTCCTCCCAGACACCCCCCGAGAGTGACACTCAGGGCAGGGTGGCGGGAGGCTGGAGGGAGGGGAGAGGGTCTCTTACCCACAACAGCTGCCCTGTATTCCGCCCACCTCTCAAAGATGCGGTCAAAGTGTGGGGCCCAGACTCTCCTAAACGGAGCTCTGGGGTTGTAAATTCGAATCCTACTCCTGCCTGACTCCCACCAGTCTGCCCCCTCCATCCCCAAACCTGATGCAGTATGGGAAGCAGCACGGCGTAGCGGATGGAGCGTGAGCCCGGGAGTCAGAAGGTCATGGCTTCTAATCCCGGCTCCGCCGCACGTTTGCTGTGTGACCTTGGGCAAGTCACTTAGCTTCTCTGTGCCTCAGTTACCTCAACTGTAAAATGGGGATCAAGATCGTGAGCCCTACGAGGGACATGGGCTGTTTCCAACCTGATTACCTTGCATCTACCCCAGCACTTAGAACTGTGCTTGGCACACAGTAATCGCTTAACAAATCCCAGAATTATTATTAGTAGTAGTATCAACTCCACCGAGAGGCCTTACCCGATTAAGCCCTCTTTTCCCCAGCTCGCTCTCCCTTCTGCGTCATCTATGCACTTCGATCTCTGACTTTTGGATACTTGATATTCTCCCCACCCCCAACTCCACAGTGCTTATGTACATGATCCCCCTCTAGGCTGTACATTCATTAAGGGCAGGGAACGAGTGTGTTAATTCTGTTGCATTGTACTCTCCCAAGTGCTTAGTACATCAGATAGTACATAGTAAGCGCTCAATAAATACCAGTGCTTGATGGATCGATAAGGATAGAATGGGGGGGGGAAACAAAGGAAACTGGGCCACTCGGGTGATTTCCTCAGTCCTAAGGGTGGGCCTGCGGAAAGGGAAGGGGAGCCCCCGGCACCTGCCTGGCGTTTTGTACGGTCTCAAAGAGAGTGAGAGAGTGTGTGCGTCTATGTGTGTGTATGCGTGCATAAGCCCGTGTGAGTGGATCTAGGTGTACGTACATCTGTGTACATGCGCGCATCAGACAACTGCCTTTATTGAGCGCTTACCGTATGCACAGCACTGTATTAAGCCCTTGGGAGAGGACAGTATAATAGAGGCTGTAGACACGTTCCCCGCCCGCGAGCTTACAGTCTACAGTGCATATTGTTTGAGGTGGCACGTGAGGGCAAGGGTGTGATTGTGTATGCCTCCGCGGCACCTGTGCGTGCATGAACACGGGTGTATCTCAAGGACACCAGCCACTGGCGAAGCGAAAAAGCAGAGAGACGTATTGGAAAGAGCTCGGGGCCCGGGAGTCAGAGGACTTGAGTTCTAATCTGGATCTACCTGTGGTCCGCTGTGAGCCTTGGGCAAGACACTCGACTTCTCTGTACCTCAGTTTACCTCATCTGTAAAATGGGGATTAAGACTGCGAGCCCCATGTGGGACACGGACTGCGTCCAGCCTGATTAGCTTGTATTTACCCAGAGTGTAGACGGTAAGCATTTAACAAAGACCATTTAAAAAAAAAAAAAAAACAACAAACAAAAAGCCTCTACCCCAAGAGGCCAGATTTCGGGCAGACGAAGACCTGATCCCCCACGCCTGAGTCCTGGGCATTTCGGGGGCAGGGAAAGGAGTGGGAGGAGGTCAGAGTTGTTCTGCCCTCCCGAATCCTCCCTCCCACTCCCCCGGCAGTTCAGCCGAGGCCTTGAAATCCCACGGGACGGAGTCTCGCTGAACCCCACCGCCGACCCTGACTGAGTCCGGCTCCAGCACCCGCTGAACCCCGCTCCGACACCTCGCCGAGCCCCGCTGGGCCCCGCTCCGGAGCCCGGCTCCACCGCCTCGCCGAGCCCCTCCGTCTCTGCCCTCCGAACTGAAACGGTAACTCGGAGGGACCAGACCCTCCCTCAGAGCTGAGCCCCCCACCTCCTGGGAAAGCTGCGATTCTGGATGCCGGAGAGGGACACAACCACAAACACACACATCCTTACTGCATACCAACAGAAACACAGACACACCACTGTCATCCCCAACTCACACCCACCACTATTATCCCCCCCGCCTCCCCCCACAAGCCACACGTCCTGTTGTTCGAACCACAAACGCACGTGCCCGCACAACCACACAACACTAAGCAAACCACAGACACCCACAGTCACCGCTATTCAAACAGCATCCCACCGCTATTCAAGCCACACGCTATTGTTATCCAAACCACAATCTCCATCTCAATCTCCCTCTCTCCTGGGTTCAGGGGCCCGCTGCCACCCGGGTTGATAGAAGATGAGCCTCGGTCACGCTTAGCCCCCCCGCGCCGAGGTAAATAGCGGGAAACTGACCGAAAACGACAATTCCTCCAGAATCTCCCTACCCACGCGCCCTCGTCGGACCGGAGGACCCTCGTGCATCCCTGCGGTACCCTTTCATGGAACAAGTGAACCCCTACAACACCGTCGCCTTATTGGACCTGCAGGGACCCTTCCCCGCCCCCCAAAAGGGCCCCCTCCTCACCGGATCCATGGGGCCGGAGCAGGGCCCCTCCCGCGGCTGTCGGGCGGCCGGACTCCCGGGTTTCCGCCGGCTCCTCCACAGGGTGGACGTGACCCGGCGGCTTGTCCGGGGGTCACCTCCACCCACTCCCCCTCCCCGGGCCTCGACCCCCTCGTCCGGGCCGGGGCCCGGATGTTCGGCCAGCGACCCGCCCCTCTGCCGCCGGAGCCGCACTGCCGGTCCCCCGCTGTCCGCCGCTGCCCGGGCCTCCGGGATCAGCTGACCGGACGGCAGCCCCTCCCTCCACCGGGGTTCTCCTCGCACTCCACCCCCATCCCACCGTCCGGCCCCCCTCTCCGCTGGCCAGGACCAGCCGGGCAGGGGTGGGGACCGCCAGACGCGAGGGAAGCTGCTTTGGAGCGGGCAGCGATGTCCCCCATCTCGGGGCCCGAGGGGGTCAACAAACCCACGACCTCCCCTCACGCCGCAGAGGAGGGGAGCCTATTCGTCCGGAGCCCGTGCGGACCCGCGGGAAGGACCCGGGGACCCCTAGGCCGGCCTCGTGGAGGGCGGGTCCCGACACCCGCTGACCCCGATCTCGGACCACCGGACCGGCCGGGCCGGGTCTGACAGGGCTCCTCCCTCCCCGGGAGGCTGCATCTTCCCAGGCCGGGCGGCCAGAGCCCCCACGCGTCACTCCGCCAGGCCGCATCCCACTCTGAGGGGAAAGGGCACGGGCTGGGGAGTCAGAGGTCATGGGTTCTAATCCCGGCTCCTCCACTTGTCAGTTGTGTAACTTTGGGTGAGTCATTTCACTTCTCTATGCTTCAGTTAGCTCATCTATAAAATGGGGATTAAGACTGTGAGCCCCACGCGGGACAACCTGATTACCTTGTATCCAACCCAGCGCTTAGAACAGTGCTTGGCACAGAGTAAGTGCTTAAAAAATATCATCATCATCATCCCCGGCGCCCAACGCAAACGGGAGTCAGGGTCAGGGCGCACCGCCGGTGCAGTGGCCGGTTGGTTCTTGGGCTCGTCTTCTCACTCTCTAGGGAGAGAATGCCCCCAGCCCCCAGCCCCCAGCCCCTCCATTCTGCTCCTCATCAAACCCCCCAACGCCTTCTCCACATCCCCACACATCTCCGCCCCGCACACACGCCGAGACCGAGACCGGTGGGAGGGGGACGCAGGATTTGGGGGGAAGGGAAAGGATCCGGGAGGGACTAGGGGAGGGGGGGCGACAGGCCGCGGGACACGAACCGACACGAACTCAAATCCGCCAGACAATCACTCTCCCAAGCCCCTCGAAGCCCTACTGAAGGCGCACCTCCTCCAAGAGGCCTTCCCAGACTAAGCCCCCCTTTCCCTCAGCTCCCACTCCCTTCCGCGTCGTCCCGACTCACTCCCCTTGCTCTTCCCCCTTCTCCCCGCCCCAAGGCACTTAGGTGTATATCGATAATTCTATTTATTGATATTGATAACTGTTCACTTCTATCGATGTTCGTCTCCCCGCGCTGGACTGTGAGCCTGTTGTGGACAGGGACTGTCTCTCTCTCTTGCTGTATCGTACTTTCCAAGTGCTTAGTACAGTGCTGTGCACACAGAGTAAGCGCTCAGTAAATACAAATGAATGAATGAACTGCCCCCTGCCGCCCCCATCCCCTTCCCCCCCCTCTCGGCGCTCTGCGAGGGGGCGCGGGGAGATGCAGAGAAGCAGCGTGGCTTAGTGGGAAGAGCACGGGCTTGGGAGTCAGGGGACGTGGGTTCTAATCCTGGCTGTGCCACTTGTCTGCTGTGTGACCTTGGGCAAGCCACTCAATTCTCTGGGCCTCAGTTACCTCATCTGTAAAATGAAGGTTAAGACTGCGAGCCCCATGTAGGACAACCCGATTACCTTGTATCTACCTCAGCGCTTGGAACAGTGCTTGGAACATAGTAAGCACCTAACAGATACCGTCTTTATTATTATTCTTATTCATTCTGTCAATCGTATTTATTGAGCGCTTACTGTGTGCAGAGCACTGGTCTAAACGCTTGGGAGAGGACAGTGGAACAATAGAACAAGACACATTCCCTGCCCGCAACGAGCCTTACAGTCTAGAGGGAGAGACTGACGTATATATACATAAATAAATTACAGATATGGACATAAGTGCTGGGGGTTGAGGGCAGGGCGGGGGAGGGTGAATCCGCTTAGCTGGGGCCGGCCAGGGTTTTAAACAGGCTGCGATTCGATTTCAATTCAATCGTATTTATTGAGCGCTTACTGCGTGCAGAGCACCGTACTAAGCATTTGGGAAAGTACAATACGCCAATACCCACCAAGCAGCTGCTGGACTCGGACCCCAAAATGCCCACTCACAAACACGCACGCATCCTCACCTCTCTCATGCGTGCACGCACAGACCAGTGGACACACGCTTACACACAGGCGTACCCACGACCACCCAGTCGCAGTCACACTTGCGCACACATTGACACAACTCACGTGTGCATCCACAGAATTCCACTGTGGCATTGTCTGTGGCTCATAAACAGACACACTGTCTCACACCCGGAGATACATTCTCACATCCTCTCACACACGGACACACCTACCCACACATACATCCTCTCACCCACAGACACCTTCTCACCCGGGGAGATGCATTCACACATCCCGTCACACACGGACACGCCTTCACACGAACACATTTTCTCACAGATTCACACACAGAAACCCTCCCCACCCCCCCACCACCTCGGACAGACCCCAACTCCCCCCACACTCAAATCCCTCCGCAAAAACCCAGCTCTTCCAACAAGCTTTTCCCAATTAGTTTTCCAGTATCCATCGATTTCTTCAAAAAACTTACCTACGCACCCCGCACTCAGATATAGTGTATACATATGCGTTCCAAGCGCTTAGCACGGTGCTCTGCACATAGTAAGCGCTCAATAAATACTACTGAATGAATTTATTTTGATGACTCTAGTTGTAAATACTTTTTATCTGCCTCTCCAATTACAGTGCAAGCTCTTAGGGGCAGGTAACATGCCCCTCTGGGGTTCTGTTCTTCCCAAGCACCTAGGACGCAAGTGGGCGCTCAATAAATATTACTACTGGGTCCCCTTCCCCTGGATCCCCCAGGCTCCCTCCCTTTTCTTATCCGGCGGGCCTCCTCCATCCCCATCCCCGCCCCGGCTTCCTTTCGACTCCCGTTTCTCATTTCAAAGAGGAGGCCGGAATCAAGCGGGGACTCCAGTGGGGCACTCCCTTTCCCGGGGCCCCTGGCCCGAGAGCTTCCTGTCCCCAGGGTTGTCTGCGAGTTGGGGCCCCGACTCCTGCCCCCGCCCCACTTCCTGCCCTTGCTTCTGCCGGTATGGACCCCTCCCCCACCGACTGGACAAGCCCTGAAAGAAAGGGCCTTTCTCTCCGAATCCATAACCGGGAAACGAGCAGAATGTTAAAAGGTAACCCGGTGTCTCCCTTTGGGCCAAAAGGGAATTCATTCATTCAGTCGTATGTATTTAATAATAATAATAACGTTGGTATTTGTTAAGCACTTACTATGTGCCGAGCACTGTTCTAAGCACTGGGGTAGACACGGGGGAATCAGGTTGTCCCACGTGGGGCTCACAGTCTTAATCCCCATTTTACAGATGAGGGAACTGAGGCACCGAGAAGTTAAGTGACTTGCCCAGAATCACACAGCTGACAAGTGGCCGAGCCGGGATTCGAACCCATGCCCTCTGACTCCAAAGCCCGGGCTCTTTCCACTGAGCCACGCTGCTTCTCTAGTGCTTCTTAGTGTTTACCGCGTGCACAGTACCGTACTGAGCGCTTGGAAGAGTACGGTAGAATGAAGGGAAGGATTCCCCGCCCAGAGAGAGCTTACGGTCTAGAGAACGCGGGCACAGAACCCGCTGTCTCCCTCTGAGCCAACAGGGAATGAAGGCACAGAACCCGATGTCTCCTTCTGGGCCAACAGGGAATGCGGGCACAGAGCCCGGTATCTCCTTCTGGGCCAACAGGGAATGAGGCCACAGAACCTGGCGACTCCCTCTGGTCCAACAGGGAACGTGGGCGCGGAAGTCGGCATGTCCACGTGGACCACTGGGGAACGTGGGCACAGGACACGGCCCCTTCCCCTGCGGGCACTGAGGAACGCGGGTCCGCTGTCACGGGGCGGGAGGAGAGAGAGAGAGAGAAGGGGGACTCTCTATCGCCTCGGGGTCCCCGAGATGCTCTACGAGGAGGAGAATCCGGGGGAGCGTGACGGGGCCCCGGTGTTCCACGACTGAAGGGCCTCAACCCCCTCAACGCGATCGCGACCGGACGGGGACGGAGGGAAGAGGACGGGGCCGGTCCGAGCCGGGGCCCCGGGGGGGGGGTCCGGCTGGGAAAGGTGAAAATGGAAAGTCTCACCTTGCCTGCTGGGTCAGCCTCTCCGCCAGACCCGGCGGCGTCGGGGGTGTCGGGACTGTGGTCGCCCGGTGTCTCCGAGCCGCCGCCACCCTGCTCGCAGCACAGGCCGGGGTCTGAGGGAGGAGAAAGCCGCTGAAGCCGCAGGCAGCGGGGTGCGGGGACAAGGCCTGACGTGGAGGGGATGGGGGGGCGAGGGGGTGAGAGGTTCTGGAAGAGCCCCGCATTGCGGGGACCTGGTCCGCCCACCACGGAGGGGATGGGGAACCAGGGAGAGAGAAGGTTCTGGAAGAGCCCCGCGTCGTGAGGACACAGTCCGCTGCAGAGGTGGGGACGAGGGGGAGGGAAGGAGCGGAAGAGCCCCGCTTTGCAGGATCACGGTCTGACACGGAGGGGAAGGGGGGATGAGGAGGGCAGAAGCTTCTGGAAGAAACCCGCTTGGAGGGAACGTGGCCCACCTCGGAGGCAAGGGGGGACGAGGGGGACGGAAGGTTCCGAGGGAAATCCGTGTGGCAGGGACACGGCCCACCGCGGAGGGAAGGACGAGGGGGGACAGAAGGTTTTGGAAGAGCCCCAGGTCGCGGGGAAACGGCGGAGGGGGGAGAAAGGGTCCCGGGCATGTTGCAGGGACACGGTGCCGCAGGACTGGAGGAGGGGAGGGAGGTTCCAAGAGCCCGGGATGCCCAACCTTTTTTTTGTTTTTAATGGTATTTGCTAAGCGCTTACTATGTGCCAGGTACTATAATTAGCACCGGGGTAGATACAAGCTAATCAATTTGGGCACGGCCCATGACCCACAGGGGAGTCACACTCTTAATCCCCCTTTTACAGAGGAGGGAACTGAGGTCCAGAGAAGCGAAGTGATTTACCCGAGGTCACCCAGCAGACCTGTGGCGGGGCTGGGATTAGAACCCAAGTCCTTTGACTCCCAGGCCCGTGCTCTTTCCACTGGAAAGGGTCCCGAGAGAACTGGCGGGGGTGGGGGGCAGGGCTGGGATGATGGTGGGGATGGTGTCTGAGGGTCCGGGGAGAACCGGGGGTGGGGGGGGTCCAAACCCAAGCTACTATTCCGGATCGCAATAGGTGTCGCCACTGGTTCAGCCGGGCCAATCTGGGCTCGCGAGAGGCGCGACAACCCGAGACTCAGGAGGATGGGCCTCCGCGGATCAGAGACTCAATAGACAGGCAACGGGGCTTAGTGGAAAGAGCCCGGGTCTGGGAGTCAGAGGACGGGGGTTCCAATCCCGGCTCTGCCACTTATCAGCCGTGTGACTTCCGGCAAGGCGCTTCTCTGTGCCTCAGTTCCCTCGTCCGTAAAATGGGGATGAAGGCTGTGACTCCCACATGGGACAAGCTGATGACCTTGTCTCCGCCCCAGTGCTTAGAACGGTGCTTGGCACATAGTAAGCGCTTAACAAAAACCGGCATCGTTATTATTATCAGCCCCAACAAAGCAGCAGCCTGGCCCGGTGGATAGAGCAGGGGCCCGGGAACCGGAGGACCTGGGTTCTAATCCCGGCTCCACCACGTGTCCGCTGCGTGACTTCGGGCAAGTCACTTAATTTCTCTGTGCCTCGGTAACCCCATCCGTGAAACGGGGATTGCGACCGTGAGCCCCGAGTGGGACACGGACCGAGCCCGACCCGATGGGCTCGTACCCGGCACGTAGTAAGCTCTTGACGGACTCCTTAAAAAACCAAAGAAAACAAACAAAAATGAAAACAGAAGGCCGGAACAGGGCCCGTGGGGCAGTCCCTCTTTGTCACCCGTCGCCGACTTCGTCAGACCCGCCGGGGGCGCGGACCCCGCCGCGGGGACGTCTCCGAACGAGCCAACGGGAGCGGCTTGGCCCAGCACGCCATCCCGGACACGAGCCCAGAGGTCCCGGAAAAGCTCCGGAAAACGGCAGGCGCGCGGGTCCCCGGGTGGCCCCGACGGCTTCCTCTCCACGGCCCGTAGGAGCCGACGGACTGTAGACGTCACCGGCCGTCGCGGCAAGGGACCGACCACCGCTAGACGATGCGGGGGGGCGGCCCCGGGCTCCCGGTGGCCAGGGGTCACGTCTACTCTACTGTCCTCTCCGAGCGCTCGGGTCAGGGCTTGCGCACGGAGCACGCGGTCGACGGAAACCGGTCGTCACCCGGGCCACGACTGCGGGGCGGCCGTCCGCACCCCATCACCCTCTCCGGGGGGAGCGGGTGGGTGGGAGCCCCGGCGGGGGAGCCGATCTGCGCGGGGCGAAGGCACCATCTTGTGGCGGTCAAGAGGAGAACAGCCAGCGGAGGCTCACGGCTTCCTTGGACGGGGCGGCCGGTGGCCCAAGGGTCCGACCCTTGCCCGGTTTCTAAATCCCCCACCTCCCGCTCCCCATCGTCCCCGAGTCCCCCTCCGCCCCCCGCCCCGCGGGCCCGAACCACGGGAGGGGCCCGAGCGGGCCGGTACCTGGAGCGCCGCCGAGGAGGCCCCCGGGGGGGCTCTGGCCGCACTCCGCCGGGCCGTCCCCGCGGTGGGGCGGGGGGTCTCCCGGCCCCGGCCCGCCCCCGGGCCCCGGGCGGCCCCGCACCGTCAGGCTCAGCAGCGGCCGCGAGAGGAAGTCCTTGAGCAGCGGCGGGGTCAGCGTGGGGGCCGCTCGTCGGTTGACCTCCAGGATCTCGTCTCCGACCCGCACGCCTGCCGACCGACGAGGGGCAGGGCGGTGAGAGGCCGGCCTCCCCCGCTCCTCCTCCTCTTCTCCGCACCTTCCTCCCCGCTCCCCCAGGCCCCCCTTTAATCCCTCCTCGGCACCGCAGGCGGGCGACGGACGTCCGGTCGCCCCAGACCCGGCGCCACCTCCCCGGCTGCGGTCCGCCCCCGGGGGGGGCGGTGGACGGCGATCCTCTCTCCCCCGTCCCCGGAACCTTGCTTCCGGGAGCCGGCGCCGACCGGGGAGCCGGGGCCGCGGAGAGACGCCTCCGGGGTCGGGGGTTTGGAGCGAGATGCGGTCGGGGAGGGATCCGCCGGTGGCGGAGAGAAGACGGAGAGAGGTGGGGTAGTTCCGAAGGGAATGGGGGATGGCGAAGAAGAGGGGGATGGAGGAGAGGAGGGGAGGTCCCCGCTTCCACCGAAGACCCAGATGGGTCACAGAGCAGGCCCAGGAAATCCTCAGTCCCGCTCCGGCACACGTAGCGATTTCTTACCCCCTCCCAGGACCCCACCCCGTCCCCACAGTTGACCTTTGCCAGCGGCCAGGCCCGTGTCCCTCACGCCGGTCACGTAGAGCCGGCGGCTCCCGTCCTCCTCCATGGCGGCCAGCGAGAAGCCTGGGGTGGGACACGCGGGGGCAGAGGTCAGCGCCCCAGGGCTCACGCCAAGGGAAGACCTGACCTTGGATGGAACTGGCCCGGCCTGTCCCTCTGAGCCTAGCGAAGGGCACCTGGGGCAAAAAAAATCAGCACGATTCCTATTTCTCCCCAACCCCTTTCCCCAACCCAGCGTCAGTTGGCTCACTGGCCCTTGGACCCTCTCTTTGGCAGGGGTCGGACCGGCAGTGGGTGGGGTGGTCAGCGGGGGGCGGGCCCCGGGGGAGCGGTGGGGGCGGGGGACCGGGAGGAGGGTCAGTGGGGGCGGGGGAACCAGGCGATCAAGGGGGGGGACCAGGAGGCGTCGGAGACCAGGCTGTCAAGGGAAGGCCCCCCCCCGACCCACGGCCCGACGGGGGTCCGGCCCGGAAAACAAACTACCGTAATTATCGGCAGACGAATCCGACTTCTCGAGTTGGAGGCTCCGGGTGATCTTGGGACAGATCTCAATTTCCTTGAACAGCTGTGAAACCAAACAAAAACCTCGTCCGGACTGAGCTGGGAACCGCCGGTCCTCCAGCCCGGCACCATCTACCCGGTACAACTCCCATCGGGCCCGGCACCGGGCCCCGTCGCAGCCGGGGGAGGCGAGCGAATGCTTCGTCCGGACCCTTTGGACCGCTGACCTCGGCGTGGCGGTTCCTGGCAGGACCGGCCGGCACCGAGCCGGGAGCGTCTGACTTCTGGGAGCCGGCTTCCGGGACCGGCCGGCTTCCTTCGACAGCCGTCCGACGCGGACGCCTTGATGTGTCCCCCGAACCCCAAACACACACACACACACACACACACCTCCGGGCCAGTGAGTGACTGAGCGGCTCAGGACCGACGCCCAGGACCGACGGGCCACCCGGGATCGGGTGGACGGGGCCCGGGGATAGCCCTTCTGCCGGGGAGCTCCCTCTCTCCCCTCCTCAATCGACAGGAGGTTGCGGGGCAGGGGATGCCGAAAGCGACCCTCGAGGAACTCTGCAGACCAGGGGCGGTGACCCATTCCCCTCGGTCCACTCCGGCAACTCCAGCGAGGGTGGGCAGCATCGTGCAGTGATGGGGGAAACAGGAAGCGGGTCAGTGGACGTTGCCTCGGCTGGGCAACTCCCCTGGGGAACCAAGGTCTGGTCCGCAGTCCCGTGCTGGGCAGGGGAGGGGGGAGACCGGCAGGTCCAGAAGCCCACCACGTGGGCTCAGCCGGGGGCCGCTCACCCCTCAGGAAGCAGTGAGGCCTAGCGGACGGAGCCCGGCCCTGGGAGGCAGAGGACCCGGCTTCTAATCCCAGCTCCGCCACCTGTCTGCTGGGTCACCTTGGGTAAGTCACTTAACTTCTCCGTGCCACAGTTACCTCGAGTCCTATAAGGGACACGGGCCGTGCCCAACCTGCTTATCTTCTATCAGCCCCAGTGCTCAGTACAGCATCTGCACAGAGTAAGCGCCTAATAAATACCACAGAAAAACAGGGGGAGCCAGTGTGGCCGCCCTAGGTGGACGGGGACTCGGAGGCAAGGGGGGACGAGGGGATTATTTTGTACCTTACCCCGAGCACTTTAGTACAATGCCTGGCATATAGTAAACGCCTAACAGATACTTGAAAAAAACAGGGGGAACCAGGGTGGGCGTCCTACATGGACAGGGACCGTGTCTAAGCCAATTATTTTGTTTAGTACAGTGCCCGGCACGTAGTGAGCATTTAATAAGCATCATTAAAAAAAACCCGGAGGAACCAGTGTGGGCACCCACACGGCACGATCCGCTCTGGGCTCTCGAGGCCGGACCGGTCCAGCCTGCAGAGGGCTCGAGCCTTGTGGCTTCTTCTTTCCCTCCTCCCCTCCAGCTGCCGGTGGGCCGTTTGGACACGAGAGCCGGCGGGGAGGCCTACGGGGGGACAGAGCCGGGACTGGGCCTGGGTCACTTCACCTCTCTGTGCCTCAGTGGCGAGAACGAAACAGCTTTCTCTGCCGCTCAGTGAGGATGAGATCAGCGACACGAAAGCCAAGTCAAGGGTTTTGGTCTAAAGACTAAAGCCGGTTTCCGGATTCTCCGTGGACTTCAATTAGCCGCGTTCTCCAACTGGAAAACGCGTCGCGTGTCGACCGCTCGAATCCAAGGAAGTTCAAAGAGATCCCCGTGGTCAGGAGCGGGCTTGGTCCCCCAGGCCCGTCCACACTGGGCTCTCCGGAGGTCCGGTCTGCGCGCGGTCCCGCCGCCCCCCTTGTTCCGGGGCCCAGGATCCCCCAGGTGCCCCGAGCCCCCTGGGGCGGACCAGTGCGAGTCCCCAACGGCTCAGCCTCTGGGCCTCACCAGCTCGTAGACGTCCTCCTCCGGGTCGGGTACGTAGCGGTGTGGCTGGCCCTCGGTCAGGAACACGAGCTGCAGGTAGTGGGCCGACGGGTCCAGCTGGTGGGCCTGCAACGGCCACAGAGTCATCCTGAGGCGGCGGGGCGGGTGCGGGGGTGGGCACCGGGGCGGGATCGGTGCCCATCGCCTGCCTCGTCCAGCCTCTTGGCGCAGCTGTTTTGGGCAGCCCCCGTCAAAGCCGAGGGGAGGAGGAGTGCGGCAGGCATGGCGGGGGCACCGGCTCGGCACGGGCACCGCACCGGGTGCCGGGAGTCCCGTGTCACGGCAGCCCCGGTTCCGGACGCCGCCACGGCCAGCCGAGGGGATGGACTCGGGTCACGTGTCCGCGCGTGCACACGCGTGCACTCACACGCGAGCAGAAAAGGCTCTACCCCGGCCTAGACTGGAAGCTCCTCGAGGGTAGGGATTGCGGCTGACTCTGTTGTCCTCTCCCAAATGCTCAGTACGGTAGACTGTAAACTCCTTGAGGGCAGCAATCGTATTTACTGACTCCGTTGTCCTCTCCCAAGCACTCGGTACAATTATTAATTGCGGCATTCGTTAAGCACTTACTATGTGCCGGGCACCGTTCTGAGCACGGGGTAGAGGGCTCGCCTTTAGACCCTGAGCCCCATGGGAGACGGGGACCGGGTCCAACCTGATTAACTCGCATCTACCCCAGCGCTTAGAACGGCGCTTAATAGATACGCCATTAAAAAAAGGAGACTGTACGCACCTTAAGGGCAAGAACTGTGTCTACAGACTGCTGTACTCCGCACAGAACGGCCTGCAAACGCCTGGAGGGCAGGGGTCGAGTCGACCGACTCGTGTCTTCCAAGCGTCCGGTACAGTGTTCGGCCCCCAAAAGGCACTCAACGAATGGGACGGATCGATCCGACGATCGACTGACAGTGCCCAAGGGACGACGGATAACCCCCCCCCCCCCGAGTTCCACCCTGCTGCCCCCGGGGCACGGGACCCGTACCTTGCAGATCAAGTCCAGCGTGTCCAGGGCGGTGTCTCCGGGCCGGACGACGGTCAGGGCCACCTGGTCGCTGGGCAGGCAATACCAGGAGGGGCTGAAATACTCATGGACCCAAATATCGCAGTCCGGATTGTGCGGGGGAACGCTCTCGAGCTCGGCCTCGGGCTCCCGCTGCAAGGAAACAGCGTTGCCCAGGACCGGATAACGGGTAACAGGTCTCCCCCCGGCGGGGGCGGGGAAAGCGAGGGGCGCAGGAACCCGTCCCCACTGGGAGTCGTGCGGCCGGTAAAACCGGCGGGACCGGAGGGGTTTGGACAGATCTGGGGATCGGCGTCTGTCCTGAGTCACTGAAGGGAGGGGAGAGTCACAGGTATTAGACGGTCTGTACCGGGTCACCGGGGAGAGTCAGAGATGGAGGGGGAGGGGAGAGTCGGGGTGTCGGATGGTTTGGGTTGGGTCACTGGTGGAGAGTCAGGGAGGGTGGCAGAGGCGAGAGCGTTGGGTGTCGGATGGTCCTCGCTGGGTAACAATAATGACAATCGTAATACGCGTTGAGCACGTGCATATGGCAGGCCCTGTTCTAAGAGCTGGGGTAGATACAAGAAAATCGGGTCGGACACAGACCCAGTCCCACAAAGCCCCCAAATCCCCACTTTACAGATGAGAAAACGGAGGCAGAGAGAAGTTAAGTGACTCAAGCAAAGCATCGTAGAAGACAGGTAGCACGGCCAGAATTAGAATTCAGATCTTTCTATCGGGTCCCTGCTCTATCCGCTAATCCACGCTGCTTCTGGGTCACCGGGGGAGAGTCGGGGGTGTTAGATGGGCCTTGCTGTGTCACCGGGGGAAAGACAGGGATGGAAAGGGGAGAGTCGGTGGTGTTGGATGGTCTGTGCCGGGTCAGTGGGAGAGTCAGGGTGGGAGAGGGTAAGAGTCAGGGCCGGTGGGGAGTTCGCCCCGAGCCACCGGGAGAGAGTCAAGAGCGTACAGCGGAGAGTCGGGGATGTTGGAGGGTCCGTGCTGGGTCAGCAGGGGAGACCCGGGGGTGGAGAAGAGAGAGTCGGGGGTGTCGGATGGCCGGTCCCTAATTACGAGGGTGGGAGGCCGGGACGCGGTTCCTCCCAGCGGGCCGAATGGGTCCGACCCGATTTTCTTGTACCTAACCCAGCTCTGAGAACGGCGCCCGGCATATATCACGCGCTTAACACATAGCACGGCTATCATTACTATTATTATTATTATCCAGCGCGGACCATCCAACCCCCAACGTTCTCCCCTCTCCATCCCTCACTGACTCTCCATCAGTGACCCAACCCAAACCATCCAAAACCCCCAACTCTCCCCGCGGGGGGCCGGCGTGGGAGCCGGATGGTGATCCGAATGGGCCGCGGGGCGGGGCCTCTCATTAGGTCTGTGGGGACGTTCCCAGGCCGAGCGTGGAAAATCAGTCGCGTCTGGGGCCCAGGCCAGGAGGCGTGAGGGGACGGGACAAATCTGACACAGTGAGGTCCCTCAGCGGCCGCCGGCTCTCACGCCACAGGCCCCGGACGGGGCCAGATTTACCTGGCCCTCCGGGGCGTCGTCGACGAACAGTCCTTCCAGAGACCTCCCCGTGGGGTCCATGCCCTCGCCGAACACCTGCACACAGAAGACACCGTTGAGTACTGGGCGACGGGCAAGACTGGGTGGCTCGAGGCCCCTCCGCCCCACCCTCATCGTGACGCCGGGACTTGCCCTCCACCACGCCGTGACCCCGGGGCTCTCTGTCCCCCGGGACCATGGCCCTCTCTCCGTCTCTAGTACTGTCACCTCAGCACGCTCCTCCTCTGAAACCGTGAGCTCGGGACTCCTCCTCCCCCATGCCACCGGCCCCGGGGCTCTCCCTCCCCCACCCTGTGACCTCGGGGCTCCCCCCTCCGACCTCTACCCCTCCACCACCGCGGCACCAGGACTCTCCCCCTCTGGAACTGTGACCTCAAGACTTTCTTACTCCAACGTCGTGACCCCGGGACTCTCCCCTACTCTACGACACCCCGACCCTCTCCCCCACCTCACCACATCATGATCCCCCTCCAAGCCGTGACCTTGGACCCTCCTCCTCCGACGCCGTGACCCCCTGATTCCGCCTCCGCGGCGCTGCGATGCGGAGGTGCCCGGCGGCGGCTCTCACCTCGTTGATGCTCGGCCGGGGCTGCTTCTTCTTGGAGGTGGTGTCCAGACCCCACAGGGAAGAAAACCTGCTCCGTCGCTTGCTCGCCGACCTGGACATGGCCTGAGTGCGACGCCGGACGCCGGCCTCGCCCGTCCGTGCCGCCACCTGAGAGAGCGGCAGAGGGGAGGGCTGTGGGGCCGGGCCGGGCCGGGGCCGGGCTGGGGATAGGGAAACCAGCTCCCTCCGCTCCGTGCTCAGAGCAGATTTGTTGCTTTGTTTTATGGTATCTGTTAATCGTTTACTACATGTCAAGCACTACTCTAAGCACTGGGGTGCACATAAGTTTATCAGGTTGAATAGAGTGCCCGTCTCTCTTGGGAAGGAAGGACAGAAGACGGAGGAGGAGCACGGACCCAGTGGGTCAGTAACTGGGCAGGCCCCGGCTTCCGACGAGGTGTCGGGGTTCAACTTGGGGCCTCCTGTCCCTTTATCCCCCTCCAGAGCCAGCAGTGCTGGAGCTTTTCACACTCAATTTTTGTTTCTCATGGAATCGTTCGAGTGCTTACTATGTGCCAGGCACTGTTCTGAGCGCTGGGGAAGATACGAGGTGCTCCTGGGGTGCAGGGGGCTGGCGGTTGCCAAGGAGGTGTTCAACTCCCTCACCGGAGACTCCCCCAGACCCAGTCGCCTCTTACTTATCCGCCAACACAAATCGGGGAGGGTGGCCCGCCCCGCCCCCCCGGGCCAGGGGCGGGCGACCCGGGGTCGGACGGGTCAGCAGCGGGTCACCGCTGAGGGATCGGGGAGCCCGGAGTGATCGTGGAGAATCCACGGGGCAGATCATCTAGGCACAGATGATGGAAACTTAAAAATAACAATAACAGTATTTGATAAGCGCTTACTGAGTGCCAGGCACCGAACTAAGCAGTGGGATAGATAATAATAATAATTATGGTATTTGTTAAGGGCTTATTACATGCCAGGCACTGTACTAAGCGCTGAGGTAGACACGAGCAAACTGGATCACAAAGGTAACAGGTAAAGACACAAGGTTCTTAGGTGGGACACGGCTCCCGTCCCACGCTGGGCTCGCACTCTTCATCCCCATTTTACGGATGAGGTACCTGAGGCACAGAGAAATTAAGTCACTTGCCCAGGGTCACCCAGCAGACAAGTGGCAGAGCTGGGATTAGAACACAGATCCTTTGGACTCCCGGGCCCGTGCTATATCCACTCGTCCGAGCTTCCGCGGGAGAGCATTCCGAGGCTTCAAAAGACGGAGGGGACTGTGGGGACGGAGAGGAGGGGCCCACCCGACCCGGGCCCACTACGCCAGGGAGGAGGGAGAGAGTCGTTCCGTGGCAGGGTCACGCCGGCAGGCACCAGGCCCCACCAAGACCCCACGGGCCGGCCGTCCCGACTCACCAGGGCGTGGAAGGACGAGACAGAGAAGATCCCCAGCCGCCCCATCGCGACCTTGGTGGTCCGACCGGCGAAGGCCAGAAGTCTCTTGGGGTTGGGCAGCTCCCCGCCCTGCAGGCTGGCCAGGTAGCAGCGGAAACGGAAGAGGTCCATCTGGAACTGCTCGAGGTTCTGCTCCCACACCAGAATCTGCGGCGCCGAGAGGGACGGCCAGGGCGGTGGAGGTGGGGGGGGGACGGGGGACGGACGTCGGCTCTAGCCTTGGACGGCCCCCCCCCCGAACCCCGCGGTCTGCCAGGCCGGCTCTGGCACCCCCGGGGGACCCCTCACCCGGCCCACGGCAGCTCACCCATCCTCCCGGGCCGCAAAGGGGAGCGGAGAGGCTCCGGCCGAGCCCGCGGCCGGACGGAGGAGGGAAGGCCACGGCCCAACGCGGAAGAGGAAGTCGGGTCGCCGGCCTCGGGGACCCTGGGGGCGGGGGGTCCGGGATTGGCCATGAGAGACCGGGGCCGTCCACCCCATCACCACCCAAAGCGGGAATCACCCAACGACAGAGGGACGGGGAGGGCTGTCGAGGCCCGGAAGCGGGAGGCCCGGAGGCCGCCGGGACCGGAGGGGCTGAGATGGGGGCACGGGGTCGGGAGAGAAGGCCGGAGGTCGGGGCTGCCGGGCCCCGACCGGTCACCTGATCCAGGATGGTTTTCTTCTTCTTGGAGTCGGTCACGGAGGAGACCTGCATCTCCCCCATTTTCTTCATCTTCTCGTCCATGTCGATCTTCTGCTCCAGCTTCTTGATCTCGGACCTGAGGAGCCGCAGGGTGTCCTCCTTGTGGTGCTGCCGGGCCACGGCGGCCGCGCAGGCCGAGTGGATCGCCGTGACCCAGTTCTCCAGCTCCGTCTGGCTCGACGTCTGCGGGACACAGCAGGCCGCCTGAGCCCGGGCAGGGTGAGCGGGCGAGGTGCCGGCGGGTACGGCGAGGGGCTGGCGGGAGGGGTGGCAGGGGCCCGGGGGAGGGGGTCCAGGGAGGAACTAGGGAGGTGGGGAGCTTGCCGTTCTCCCCTTCGCGTTAGACCCTCGGTCGGTCAGTCGGTCGATCACGTTTACCGAGCGCTTACTGTGCGCGGAGCGCCACAATAAGCACCCGGTACAGTCGGCAGTACGGTCGCCAGGACAGCGCTCGGTACGGTCGCCGGCTTGCCCGAGACGGCCCCCGACGCGACATCCTCGGCCTGGGGATGGCTGTCCCCCGGGGCCCGTGCTAGTCCCCAGAGTGTGCCGACTCCCATCCTGGTGCCCTCCGAGGGAGGGGATGGACCCAAACCCGGGACGGACCCGATCGCTGTTGTCCGAGCCAGGTAGGGCAGGAGGAAGCCCCGACCTGCGGCCGCAAGGGGCCGGATCTCCCGAAAACACCAACGCTATGTTGGGAATGGGGGGGGGGGGGGGGGGGGGGGGGGGGGGCGGAATGCCCCGGGACAGGTGTGGGACCATCGGGGTGATCGGATCCGGCCCGGCAGGGACAGGGAGGAGAGGCCGGAGCCCGAGGACCGGTCCCTAAGGCACCACGGGCACGGCTTCCCTCACTGTGGTTCCGGTTGAATCGTTGGCACGGCTGGGATTATCCGGTCCATCCACGGCCCGGGGCCGGGACCCCTCTCTGAGTCGGCACCCCGGTGCCTTCCCCAGGAAGAGACAGCGCCGACCAAATGCCAGAAATGAGGATGACGGCGCCGACGGGCGAGCTCCGGCAACACGGCAGGAGGGGGACTATGGCCAGTTCTCTCGGAGGGTCTCTCCCGAGAAACGTCATCGTGGCGGGGAGGGAGATGGCGGGGGGGGGGGCGGGGGGACGGACGCCAACAGGGGGAAGAGAGGGAAGGGGAGTGGCAGAGAAGGAAGCAGTCGGGGGGAGGGACGCAGCGGGGAGAGGAGCGGGGCCAGCGGGATTACTCTGAAGTCGGTCTGGTTCTCTCTCAGAAAGAAAAGTGCACCAAACCCAATCTTCCTTCCGTAGCCCGCCCCGTCCAGATGGTGGAGAGGTGAATCCCCCGGAGCCATCCCGCCCCTACCCACCCAAGTCCGCCCCGCCCCGCCGACCCCGCCTCTGCCCATCTCCCCATCTACGCTCCACCGCTCCCCACGCCCCAATGTGGCCTGCCCCACTGACCCCAATCCTACCCACCCACCCCGAGTCTGCCCCCCTTGACCGACCCCCACCCCTACACCCCCCGCCCCCCCCCCCACCTCCGGTCCACCCCGTCCCACTACCCCACCCCCCCCCCCCCCGAGCGGAGGAGAGAAGAACGCGGGCCGCGTCTAGAGAGAGCCGGGTCCCGGCGGGCGCGGCGGGGCGGGGGAGGTGACTCACCTGGAACAGGAAGGCGTCCCCCAGGGAGTTGCTGAGGCAGAAGACAAAGTCTTTCTTGGGGTGCTCGGGCACAGCCTGCACGATGCTGTCCTCCACCCAGACGGCGTGCTTGGGAGCGCTGGTGGAGTCGATCCCGGAGCGCCCGTCGCTCTCGTAGAAGAACAGGGTGCAGCCTGGAGAGGCGGAGGGAGCCGTCGGGGACGTGCCGGGGGCGGGATGGCCGGGGTGGGGGGGGGGGTGGACGTTGAGGGGAGATGGGGGCAGAAAGCGGCCGGGTCCAGCTCTCGGGCGGGGAGGGGCAGGAATCTCCGGGGACGGGCCACAGACAGGCGTGGGCCCGAGCCGCACGGGTATCTCCGTCTATCCAGCCCCTTCGGGTGCGTTCCCGGTCCCTCGGATGCGGACGTGGTCCGTACGGGTGCGGACACGGTCCGGACGGGTGTGTTCCTGGTCCGTGTGGGGGGTGGACGGGGTCCGTACGGGTGCGTTTCCGATCTACGCAGGGGTGTGGGTGGTCACACAGTAATAACGTCGGTATTTGTTAAGCGCTTACTATGTGCCGAGCACCGCTCTAAGCGCTGGGGTAGACACGAGGGAATCAGGTCGTCCCACGTGGGGCTCACAGTCTCAATCCTCATTTTACAGATGAGGGAACTGAGGCACCGAGAAGTTAAGCGACTCGCCCAAAGTCACACGGCTGACAAGTGGCCGGGCCGGGATTCGAACCCATGACCTCTGACTCCAAAGCCCGTGCTCTTTCCACTGAGCCACGCGTGTTCCCGGTCCACACAGGTGTCTCAGATCACACGGATCTGTCCCAGTCCGTACAGGGGTATCCTACTCCATCTAGGCGTGTCCTAGTCCATACGGGTACGCCTCTGGTCCACCCGGGCGTTTTCCTGGCTCCTACGGGGGTGTTCTCGGCTCCACCGCGACTCCGAGCGAGGAGCGTCTCGTGGACTCAAACCCGAGTCGAAAGGAAACGCAGGCCCGGGTCGCCCGCGACCCCCGAAGACGAGGCCGGCCTGGGGGAACGCCCACCTGAACGTCTCCCCCGAAGCTCGGGGACAGGACGGAGGGGCAGCGTGGCCAGGTGCCGGCACCGGGATGCCGGTGGAGGTTCCAAGTGGGACGAGGGGCTCCCCGAGGATTCCGGGGCCGCCGGCGGGGACCTGCCCGGGGATCCCCCGGGCCTCCCGGGTGCTCAGCTGGGGTGGCAAGCGGGCCCCCGGCACTCAGACGCCGGGCCCGTCTCGACCGCGACCGGCCCGCCGGTTCTCCGGGCATCCCGCCCGCGGCGCGGGCCGGGCCCCGGGCCCACAGCGCGTGGGCAGGGCGCGGCCGGGAATCGCCCCGGGCGGCGCTCCGGCGTCCCGCATCCGCCCCGCCCTTCCCCTTATCTCCTCCCCTTCACCCTCCTCGGCACCCTCGTTCTCACGGAGCGACAACACACGTATCGAAGGCTCTTTTGTCCGTGTGTGTCTTGGGAGGGCGCACGGGTACGTGTCGGGAGGGCAGAGCGTCCTCGCGCTACGTCTGCGTGACCGGGTACGACCGTTTACGTGTGTGTCTGACTGCGCGTGAGTATCCGGGCGAGTACGGGTCTGGGTGCATCTGCCTGGAGGTGACGGGGTATGCGCTGGCTGTCTAGGTGCGAGGGTGCAGACGTGCAAACCTAACCCGGAGGCAGGGGGCCGGATCCAACGGCTTCTCTGGGAATGGCGAGGGGCCCCTGCCGGGGATGGGCTGCCCAAAGCCTTTCTCCCTCCTCTTCCCCGTCCCCTCGCCCCCCCCCACCACCACCCAGCGCCCACTCCTCCGGGCGTCCTCCCCGCCTCGCCCTCCCGCCCCGGGCCGGAGGCGGGGGACGCGGCCCGGCCGCTACCTTTCAGGGACACCCAGTACTGCTTCCACTTCCTGCGGGTGGCCGACTCCACCTTCTTGCTCTTCTTGTGGACCAGGAAGTTCTTGACGGCGAGCGCGCCGGCCTTGCGCACGGTGCCCTGCCCCGCCGCGGCCCCGCCGCCGCCCGACAGGATGTCGGAGCGGGCCGGGGAGCTCAGCGTGTCGCTGCTCTGCTCGTCGCTGTGGGCCGAACCGGCCTCCTCCGGGCCCCCGCCGCCGCCGTCCCCGTCCGCGGCCACGCTCAGCTGCAGCTCCCGCCGGAAGTTCTCGTAGACGCCCTGGCGGGCGGCGTCCCCCGCGGAGCTGCTGCCGCTGTCGCTGCCGGCCAGGGCCCGGCCGGCCGGGGGAGAGTAGCCGGCGCGGGGGGCCGGGGACAGGCGGGCCGGGAGCTCCGAGTCGGTGGCCGTGGCCTCGATTCCGCTGTCCGTGGACGGCTCGCCGCCTTCGCCCGCGTTGACGTCCTGGGGGAGGGGGAGGGGGAGGGGTCAGGCCCCGCTCGACCTCGGGGCCGCGGAGGCCCGGGCCCGGGACCCCCCAGCGGCGCGCCGAAGGAGCCAACGTCTCGACCCCGCGCCGGAGGGACGGACGGCGGGGCGGAGGAGGTGGGGGAGATGGAGGGAGGGGGCCGAGGGGGGGAGGGGAGGCAGGAGGAGAGGGGCGGCTCGCCTGGGACCGGCACGCCTCTCCTCCGCCCAGTTCCCGTCGGACGGCCCCGCCCCGGCCAGCCCCCGGGTCCGAGACGCCCCCGCCCACCCCGGGCCCCGGCACGGCCCGTGCGCTGGCCACGGGGGAGGTCGTCCTGGGGGTCCGAAGTCATCCCCGGGGTCCCCCGGCACCGCCCCGGCCCGTTCCGTCCTGGGCTCCGGGGGGCCGCGGCACGGCGGGGCGCCGGCTGCCGGGGGCACCCCGAAGCGGCGCCGCAAGGGGGAGGGACCCCGGGAGCCGGCCGGCGGCGGCGGCGGACGAAGCGGGCCAAGGGCCAGCTGAGGGCTGGCAGTCACCCAGGCCGCACCGGCCTCCCCAGGGCGACGGGCACAGGTGTCGCCGGAGCACCCGGCGTTTCTCACGCCGGGGAAGCCTCACACGCCGGCACACACGCGGACGGACGGGTGCACACGCATGCACACGGCCTCCCTCCCCCTCACCCCCCCTTCAGCTCCCAGCCCCACATTGTGGTGAACCACAGGCGGGGCCCACGGAAGCCGTGGAGGGCCGTGGGAGGGATGAGGAGCTCTGTGGTCAGGAGTCCCCCGGAGGCGCCGGCCAGCGCCCGTTGGCTCCGATGCCCGGTGGACCCAGGGGTTCTGGTTCCCGTGGCCCCCGCTGGCGGCCGTTTGCCGACCCTCGGCCCCGACCGAGGCCGCCCCCCTCCGTCCCCGCCCACCCCGGTCCCGGTTCCGCAGTCCCCCAGGGCGGCCGCGCCGCGGGGGGACGGGATGGGCCGACGTCAGAGAGACCGGCGCGGGCTGGAGGGCGAGGTGGCTCGTCCCCCAGAAACACGGGACTGGGTCTGAGGGTCCGGACGCCGGGCCTCCCCGGGGCAGAACGGGGCCCAGAACGGGCCGTCCGGCCCCACGGATCCGGTCCCATCATCCTGAGCCCCCGGGTCCGCGAACAGGAAACGAGACAGAGAGACGGGGAGACGGAGAGAGTTTTCACCTCAGATCCAGAAACGTCCCTCTCCCTTCTCTTTCTCCTCTCTCTCTCCCTTTCCCTCTCCCTCCCGGCCTCCACCAGGCCAAACCCAACGGCCGGAAATTCTGTTGAGGCGCGACGCCCCCCCCCCGCCCCCGCCCCCGCCCCCGCCCGCCCCTCGGCCCCCCCAGGGCGCCCGGCCGTCACCTGTGCCGTCTTGGACCTGCGGCCCTGCATGGTCCAGCCGTGGCCGAAGGGGAGCCGGACCGTGCCCTCGGACAGGCAGTGGGACTTGCGGCAGGGCAGGGTGTTGGAGGCGCTGTACTGCGGGCAGTCCCCCGCGGCCAGCCCGCGGCCCGTGCGGTCCGGGGGGCGGCGGCGGCCCGGAGTCCGGAGGCCGGCGGGGGCGGCCCGGCCGGGGGCGCCGGGCGCGTACAGGTCGTCGAGGGAGCTGGCCCGCGGGCAGGAGCCGGGCGGGGGGGTCGGGGCCTCCGCCGCCGCCGGCCCCCTCGGCTCCCGGCCACCCGCCCCCCCGGCCTCCGGCGCCCTCCCCGCCGGTCCCGGGGGGCCCGGGATCTCCTCGTTGCTGGCGAAGTGCTCCTGGCTCAGGTCGGACAGCGAGAACTCCAAGCTGTCCTCCCGCCAGACGTCGGCCGACTTGGAGCGCTTCTTCTTGAAGCCGGCGGCGCCCCCGCGAGCCGCGAAGGGGCGCCGGGAGCCGGTCAGCCCGACCGGGAAGGCGGCCTCGTCGCCGGACAGCCGGCCCTCCTCGGAACCCGGCATGCTCTGCGTGGAGGCGGCCGTGAGCGCCGTGCTGCTGTCCACGCTGGGCGTGACGGAGGAGTCGGTGTGGTAGGAGACGGGCCTCAGGCCCATGTCCGCCCAGGCGGGGCCGTCCGGGGCGAAGGGCTGGAGGCCGTTCTCCGCCAGGGCCTGGGGGATGCTGGGGGTGCTGCTGCAGCGGGGGCCGCTGTCGGGGCCCCGGGCCGGCAGCTTGCCCGAGGAGGCGTGCCGGGAGCGCCGGACCTTGCCGGAGAGCCTCAGGGAGCGGGACGTGTGCTTCCGGCCCAGGCTGCCGCCCGACCCGTCGCCGACCGACCCCGCCGGCTCTAGGCTCTGGCTCTCCGCGTTGCCCATGGCTTCCCGGTCTGCAACGGGCAACGGAAAGAGGGTCAGAGGGCCTACGGGCGTGACCGTCGGACGCTCAGCCGGTCGATCCCGTCTGCCCAACGCTCACTGCGTGCAGAGCGCCGTACTGAGCGCTCGGGAGGGCTGCGATATAACGACGAACGGACCCCGTCCCCCGCCCACGACGAGCTCACGGTTTAGAGCCCGGGCCGTTGCGGGCGGGGAACGTGGCTACCGACCCTGCCGTACCGTCCTCTCCCAAGCGCTCGGTACAGCGCTCCGCACGCGGCAAGCGCTCAAAAAATACCACCCGTCGGTCGGCTGGGGACGGAGCGGGGGCCCGTCCCTTCCGGCCGTCTGGGCCGGAGCTCCCGGGGGCGGGGCGGCCTCCATCCCGGGTTAGGCCCGGTTGCTCTGACCTGCTCCCTTTATTCGCGCCCCCTCCCGGCCCCGAGGCACTTAGGTCCACGGCCGTCATCTATTTCTTTGCGTTGACGTCCGCTTCCCCATCTAGACGGTGAGCTCACTGTGGGCGGGGAAAGTGTCCGTCGTACCCCCCCTCCCCCCCCAAGTGCTCAGCACAGCGCTCCGCAGGCAGTCAGCGCTCGGTAAATACGGCCGACCGACCGACCACAGGGGGAGGTCCCCGAGGGTGGGACCTTGACTGGGCCATCTGGGACAGCGGGCTCCCGGAGGACGGGGCCGCCCGCGTCTCGTCTGGACAGGGAGGGTCCCGTGGGTAGCGCCGGGTCCCCTCTCTAACGGGGGCCCGAGTGGCACGTGCACCGACCGACCCTCCCAGGTCGGGGAGAAGCCGGAGGAGGCCCAGAATCGGGTTTTCGGAGCTCCCCCTTCCTGCCCCGCCCCCGCTCTCACCCCCCCAATCTGCCCCCCCAGCAAGCCGTCTGAATTCAGTCTCCCCGGAGCTTCCTCCTCCTCGCCCGTAAAACGGGGGATCCGCCCTCCACCCGCCGCGGAGACCCACCGTCCTCACGCGGTGACCACACTCGGGAGAAGAGCCCGACGGGCCCCTCCAGCCGGGAGGAAGGGAGCGAAGCTGGCTTCCCCCGCTAACCGGGCCAGGGGGCGGAGCGGCACCGGCCACCGGGCGGGCAGCCAGGGGGAGAATTAGACGCGGTGGGAGGCGAGGCTGCACACCCGTTCTTCCCGGGACTAAGATTAACCGGGCTTGGGGCCGGCACTCCGGGCCCCGCCCCCCCACCCACCGCCCTAGGCAACCCGGGGGTGAGCCCGAAAGCCCCCGTCTTCTCTGCTCCGGGAGGTGTTCCGGCCGGGGACTCCTACCCCGGGGCGACTCGGTTTCCCCGCAGCCGGGAGAAGACCGGTGCCGGCCGCCGCCCCACCCCTCACCTTCCCGCGGCTCCTCCCCGCCCCGCCCCGGCCCACCGGGCACCACCGGCCGGGACGGGGACGTCGGGGAGCGACCGAGCGCCCCGCGGTCCCCCCCGGGACCACCCGCCGGGACGAGTACCTCAGGGAGCGGCCGAGGACCCCGCAGCCCCCGGCCCCCGGAGGACCGTGGCATTTAGAGGCGGGAGGCCGTCGCCGCCACCGCCGTCGGCACCACCAGAGTCCCCGTGACGTGCCCAGGGATCGCGGGCCGGGTCAGCTCCGGTCTCTCCCAACGTCTCCGTGAGGTCCCGCCGGCCCGGCTCCGTGGCACGAATCCCTGTGAGAACAGGAGAGCGGGGATCAGGGTGGGGCGGGAAAGAGGTCCCCTGCTGCCCGTGCCCAGCCAAGCCCCCACCGCCACCCGCTGCCCCCGAAGAGCGAGGGAGCGCCCGAGGAGCACGGCGAGGCAGCTGGGGTCAGGGCTCCCCAGGCTCGCGAGACCCCCGCTACGGGTCCTGCCCCCTTCCCGGCCCCCTAACCCGAGGGCGCCCTAGAGAGGGACGGGCCGGGGGCGGGGACGGGTCTTCCCCTCGCCCTCGGACCACCCCCTCCGGCGCTCAGCTCCCGCCCCACGCCGGGCCCGGGCGAGACTGGCGGGGCGGGAGCGGCCGGGACGAGCGAACCGAATCGCCAACGTCGACGTGGAGTGGGGATGACCGGAAAGGGCCGGGGCCGGGATCTGGGGCCGGAGCCTCCTCGTCCCCTCCCGGAACGCCTCTGGTCTCGGGGACGCCGTCCCCGAAACCGCCCCGGAGCACGCGGAGCCGGTCGGGAGCCCGAGGGAGGCCGCCGTCGGGAACATTCGGGATTAGCCGCTCGTTATTTTTAACAATCCACCGAACGGCACCGGGGAAGCGTGTCCCCCCTCCCCCCGGCGGGCCGCGGCGGGCCGGCGGCGCGGTGACTCACGTTCCCGGGGAACGAGGTTGGGGGGGGGGGGGGGGGGACCCGGCGACTCCGTCTCCCCCCGACCCCGTCGCGTCCCCGCCTCCCCGCGTCACCCCCACGGCCCCCTCTCGACGCCACTCTCCAAAATGTGTCGAGCGGGACCCCCTCCCTCGCTTGCCGTTTCTATGGGAATGGAGGGGACCGTGTACTCCCGGCACCGGGGAGAGGAAAGGACTCTGTGTGCCCGGCTCCCCGCCGAGGACGGGGTTCTGAGTGCCTGCCGTTATGGCGAGGACGAGGCTGCGCGCCCGCCACCGGGGCAGGAACGAGGCTGTGCCCGCCACCGGGGCGAGGGCGGGGTCGCACCCGCCACCGGGGTGAGGACGGGGCGGCCTGTGCCCGCCACAAAAGCCCCCCTACCCGTTTCAGGAGGTTCGGATCCTTCGCCGACTTCACGCCCACAGCGGCTATGCCCACACGCCCGGCTCGGAGAGAGGCCCCGGACCATCGGTGCCGGGAAAAGGGGACCCCGTGGGGGACGGAAGGCCCTTCCCCCGCCAGCCGCTCCGTGGGACGACCCCCACGGCCCCGAGTTCCGCCGCGCCCACGCCCGGCCCCGCCACCGGCGGCGTCGGGCCCGGCACGGGCAGCCGGGCGGGGGGGGGGGTCACGCGGTTCACCGGCAGCGGCGGCGCTGAGGCTGGATCTCGGGGTCCTCCCCACCCCAGGTTTCCGGTCTGCCCCGAGCACTCGGGACCGCTCCCTCCTCCTCCCCGGGGCCCCGCGGCCCCACCCGCCTCGCCCGTCGCCATTCCGGTCCGACCCGTCGGAGCGCCTGGGGTTCACACGCCGGCCGATCGCCGCCCCGGCTCCCACCGGGACGGGCTCCCGGCCGGCGGCGGGGCCGAGAACGGGCCGGCCGGCCCCGTGGCCGCTCGGGGCCCGCGTGCGACCGGAGAGGGACGGGGGAGAGGCCACGGAGTGGCCAGGGGAAGAACCGCCGGGGCGGGCGTGGAGTCCGGGCGGAAACATCCCGCGCCGTCTGTGCCGAGGTGCGGGGACGGGATAGCCGTCCGACCCCCGGCGGCCCCCGACCCGACCCCTCTAGCCACGCCCGGGGGCACGTTCACTCGGCGGGGACTCCGCCCGCCACGGCACCGGCGGCGGGCGGCACCCCCGGCTCGGCACGGCTGGCTCCTCGGAGCCCGGCGACGGGTGGGCGTCATCGATGGCTCAATCCTCCCACTTGCGTGACTAACGTTCCCACCTGGGAAGGCTGCTTCCCGCCCTCCCGCCCCCGCCGCCCGGCACATCCGGAGCCCTCGTCGACTCCCTCCGTGGGCCCCTCGGCACGCCCGACGCAGCACCCCGGCCCCAGTCAGGGCCGGCCCGGTCAGAGAGTCGTATACATCAAGCCCTTACGGTGCGCAGAGCACCGTACTAAGCACCGGGGAGAGTCCGACAGAACGATAAACGGACACATTCCCCGACCGCGACGAGCTCACGGTCTAAAGGGGGAAACGCTCTGAACCCCCTAACACGTCGTCCCTCTAAAGCCAACCTGCTCGCCGTACCTCCCTCTCACCTCTCTCGGGCCTGGAACCCCCTCCCCCTAAATATCCGACGGACCGCCGCTCTCCCCACCTTCGAAGCCCTCCTAAACTTACATCCCCTCCGAGAGACCTTCCCCGACTAAGCCCTTATGTCTCCTGCCAGCTCTCCATTAGGCATCCTCCACGCACGCGGATCGACAGCCCATCGGCGGTACGTACTGAGCGACTGTGTACGGAGCACCCTATTAAGCGCTCGGGAGACTACGACAGGGTCGGTAGAAGGAGCGTGGCTCGGTGGAAGGAGCACGGGCTTGGGAGTCAGAGGTCGTGGGTTCGAATCCCGGCCCCGCCGCCTGTCGGCTGTCAGAAGGTGACCTTCTGACTCGCGGGCCCACGCTCTATCCTCTCCGCCGTGCTGCTTCTCTACTTAATTAGTGTGGGATTTAAATGGGAAGGAGATTGAAACCGTAAACTCCTCAGGGGCAAGGATCGTGCCTTCCAACGCTTACTGCACCGTTCCTTTATTTCCGCTGTATTATTTCCGTATCAGCTTCGAAGCACTCGGCCCCCCTCCCCTTCCCTTACCTTGCTGATCTCTTACAATAACCCGGCCCGCACGCCTCACTCCTCTGAACGCCGACCTACTCACCGTACCTCCATCTCACCACCGTTCCTTTCCCCGATCCCTCCCGCTGGCCTGGAACTCCCTCCCCGTCCGTGTAGAACCGATCGCCACCTTCCCCACCTTCAAAGCCTTTTTTAAAATCCCCCCCACTCAGTAAAGTGCTCTGCTCACAGTAAGTATTCAAGAAATACCCATAATGGATTGGCCGATGATGATGATAACCACGCGCACCGTGTGCCGAGCCTTGTTCTAAGCACCGGGGTAATAATAACAGCGGTGGTATCCGTTAAGCGCTTACTATGTACGAAGCACTGTTCTAAGCGCCGGGGGTAGACAAGGCGATCGGGTCGTCCCACGTGGGGCTCACGGTTTTTTAATCGCCATTTTACAGATGAGGCCGCTGAGGCACGGAGAAGTTTAGCGACCCGCCCAAAGTCACCCAGCTGGCAAGCGGCGGTGCCGGGATTCGAATCCATGACCTCCGGCTTCCAAGCCCGGGCCCTTTCCACTGAGCCACGCGGCTGCTCTGAGACCCGAGGCGATCGGGTCGTCCCATATGGGACTCACCGTCTTAATCCTCATTTTACCGATGAGGTAACTGAGGCCCAGAGGAGTGGCTTACCCGGGGTCAGCCAGCAGACAAGCGGCGGAGCCGGGATTAGAACCCACGGCCTCCGACTCCCGATCCGTGCTCTTCCCACTGTGCCACGCCGCTTCTCAATCGATCGATCGATTGGGAGGAGCGTTGGCTGGTCTGTGCCGGGTGTGTGGAGAGGGAGGAAGGGATAGAGGTGGGGGTGGGGAGTGGGCGGGGGGCAGCGCCGACCGGGTCGCGGTGCCACGGCAGGGTCCGCGCTCTGCCCGAGTCACTCCAGCCACCGACGGTCCCTACCCTGAAAAGGCCTTCCCGGGCACTCAGCCATCGACCGATCAATCGGCGGCACTCTGGGAGCGCTCACCCTGCGCAGAGCACTGTACCGTGCCCTTGGGAGGGTACGATACAGATGACCTCGGTCGGTCAGTCCCATTTAGCCAACGCTTACTGTCTTACTGGAGAAGCGGCGCGGCTCGGTGGAAAGAGCACGGGCTTTGGAGTCGGGGCTCATGAGTTCGAATCCCGGCTCCGCCGCCTGTCGGCCGTGTGACTGTGGGGAAGTCACTTCACTTCTCTGTGCCTCAGTTCCCTCATCTGTAAAAATGGGGATGAAGACCGTGAGCCCCACGTGGGACGACCCGATTCCCCCGTGTCTACCCCAGCGCTTAGAACAGTGCTCGCGGCACATGGTGAGCGCTTAACAGATACCAACGTTATTATTATTATTATTATTATTATTCTAGAGAAGCAGCGTGGCTCAGTGGAAAGAGCCCGGGCTTGGGAGTCAGGGGTCATAATAATAATAATAATGTTGGTATCTGTTAAGCGCTCACTAGGTGCCGAGCACCGTTCTAAGCGCTGGGGTAGACGCGGGGGAATCGGGTCGTCCCACGTGGGGCTCACGGTCTTTAATCCCCATTTAACGGATGAGGTCACTGAGGCGCCGAGAAGTGAAGTGACTCGCCCACAGTCCCACGGCTGACAAGTGGCCGAGCCGGGATTCGAACCCATGACCTCTGACTCCAAAGCCCGTGCTCTTTCCACTGAGCCGCGCTGCTTCTCCCGCCTCTGCCACTTGTCAGCTGTGGGACTGTGGGCGAGTCACTTCACTGCTCTGTGCCTCAGTGACCTCATCTGGAAAATGGCGATTAAGACCGTGAGCCCCACGTGGGACGACCCGATTCCCCCGTGTCTCCCCCAGCGCTTACAACGGTGCTCTGCACCTAGTAAGCGCTTAACAGATACCAACATTATTATTATTATTATTACCCCAGCGCTTACAACGGTGCTCTGCACCTAGTAAGCGCTTAACAGATACCAACATTATTATTATTATTATTACCCCAGCGCTGAGAACGGTGCTCTGCACCTAGTAAGCGCTTAACAGATACCAACATTATTATTATTACCCCAGCGCTGAGAACGGTGCTCTGCACCTAGTAAGCGCTTAACAGATACCAACATTATTAAGTCACTTCACCTCTCTGTGCCTCGGTGACCCCATCTGGAAAATGGGGATTAAGACCGGGGGGGGGGGCCTCACGTGGGACGACCTGATGACCCTGTAAATCTCCCCCAGCGCTTAGAACGGTGCTCTGCACCTAGTAAGCGCTTAACAGATACCAACATTATTATTCTAAGCACTTGAGGGAGTACAGTGCAAGAGAGTCGGAAGACACATTCCCCGCCCACAAGACGCCTGCGATCTAGAGCGGGGGAGGCAGAGGTTAACGTAAATAAAACACGTTAGGAATATGTACGTAAGCGCTGTGGGGCCGAGGGCGGAGTGCTTAAAAAGCACAGGTCCAAGGGCACAGGCGACAGAGAACGGGGAGGGAGAAGGGGAAATCGGGGTTTGGTCGGGGAAGGCCTCTTGAAAGAGACGACGATAACAATAATAATAATAATGTCGGTATCTGTTAAGCGCTCGCTAGGTGCCGAGCACCGTTCTAAGCGCTGGGGTAGACACGGGGGAAGCAGGTTGTCCCACGTGGGGCTCACGGTCTTCATCCCCATTTTACAGATGAGGGAACTGAGGCACAGAGAATTCATTCAATAGTATTTATTGAGCGCTTACCATGTGCAGAGCACCGTACTAAGCGCTTGGACTGAACGAGTGGGCAACAGATAGGGACGGTCCCCGCCGTCTGACGGGCTTACGGTCTGATCGAGACTTCAGAGAAGTGAAGTGACTCGCCCACAGTCACACAGCCGACAAGCGGCGGAGCCGGGGTTCGAACCCACGACCTCTGACGCCAAAGGCCGCGCTCTTTCCACCGAGCCACGCTGCTTCTCTGACGATGATGGGATTTACTAAGCGCTTACTGTGCGCCCAAGCACCGTTCTAAGCCCCGGGAAAATACAAGGTAATCAGGTTGTCCCACGTGGAGCTCGCAGTCTTAATCCCCGTTTTACACGCGAGGTAACTGAGGCGCAGAGAAGTGAAGCGGCTTGCCCAAGGTCACGCAGCAGACAAGCGGCGGAGCCGGGATCAGAACCCGCGTCCTCTGACTCCTAAACCCGTGCTCTTTCCATTAGGCCATGGAGATGTGATGTTAGTAAGATGGGGGGGGGGGGGGGGCGGGACGGGGAGTGGTGGTCTGTCATTATATAGAGAAGCAGCGTGGCTCAGCGGAAAGGGCCCGGGCTTGGGAGTCCGAGGTCATGGGTTCGAATCCCGGCTCCGCCGCTTCTCAACTGTGAGACTTCGGGCCAGTCACATCAGTTCTCTGTGCCTCAGTTCCCTCATCTGGAAAATGGGGATTAGCTGTGAGCCTCCCGTGGGCCAACCTGATGACCCTGTATCTACCCCGGCGCTTAGAACGGTGCCCCGCACATAGTAAGTGCTTAACAGATACCAACATTATTATTATTATTATTATTATTATAGGAAGGGGACGGGGTTCAGATTAAAGGGAGGATGTGGGTAAGGGATCAAGGGCGAGAGACAGCACGGGGTGCGGGGTGAAGGGCAGACCGCCAGTACGAGCATCGACTCTTCCAACGCGGGATCTCGGCCCCGGCCTCGCCCACCGAGACGCCGCCCGTCGGGCTCGATCGGAGCCTCCACCGCGTGCACGGCTACGCGAGGGGGGCGTGGGTGCGAGCCCCTCCCGCACGGAGAGGTGGCGTCGCTTAGTAGAGGGAGCCTGGGAGGGCCCGGGAGTCAGAAGGACCTGGGTGCTATTCCCAGCTCCTCCACATATGGGCAAGTCACTTAACTTCTCTGTGCCTCGGTTACCTCATCTGTAAAATGGGGATAAGAGCCTAAACCCCAGGTGGGACCAGGACTCTGTCCAACCCGATTAACTTCCATTTGCCTCAGCGTCTAAAACGGTGCTTGGCACATAGTAAGCATTTAACAAGTACCGCTATTATTATTACCTGCGCTGGTGCGCCCGGCCCGACCTGATCATCCTGAACAATAATAATGATAACGTCGGCATTTGGTAAGCGCTTACTATGTGCAGGGCACTGTTCTGAGCACTAGGGTAGATACGGGGTAATCAGGTTGTCTCACGTGGGGCTCGCGGTCTTCATCCCCATTTTACAGATGAGGTCACTGAGGCCCAGAGAAGTGACGTGACTTGCCCACAGTCACAGAGCTGACGGGCGGCGGAGCCGGGATTCGAGCCCACGACCTCTGACTCCCAAGGCCGGGCTCGTTCCACCGAGCCACGCCAACCCGGCCTTTCGCACAGTGCTAGGCAGTGTTGGAGAAGAACCGGCGGAGAGGCCGGTGGAAAGAGGCAGAGGACCCCAACGTCTGTCACACCGTTATGTCGACCTCTCCCGAGCGCTTAACACACTGCTCTTCACACGGTAAATGTTCAGTAAAGGTGATCGACTGCCTGAACCGCGTCCTCGACCCGGCCGTGCCGCTTGCCTGCCGGGTGACCTCGGGCACGTCGCTTAACTTCTCTGCCCCTCAGTTTCCTCATCCGTAAAATGGGGGTGAAATATAACCATCATCATCATCACGGTGCTATTTGTTAAGCGCTTACTACGTGCAGAGCGCTGTTCTAAGCGTTGGGGGATACAGGGTGATCCGGTCGTCACGGTTCTGACCCCCATTTTACAGAGGAGGTAACCGAGGCGCAGAGAAGTTAAGCGACCTGCCCCGGGCCACGGGGCCGGCAAGCGGCGGAGCCGGGATCAGAACCCACGGCCGCCGACTCCCAAGCCCGGGCTCTTTCCACTGAGCCACGAGATATCTACCCTCCCTCCCCCTCAGGCTGCGGCCCCCGTGGGACGGGGACTGAGCCCGACCCGGTTATCTCCAATCTACTCCGCCGCTTGATACAGTGCCTGGGTACCTCGTGAGTACTTGATAAATTTCACAATTACGACGGTTATCGCTGGCACAGTCCTTAACTGATACAATCATTATCATCATTACACAAGTGCGCGCACGTTATCGCAAGCGAGGGTATGTGGCGGAGGAGCAGGTCGGCTCCCGGAACTGTGCTTTCCCGGTCAGGTTGTAACTGAGAAGCCCCCGGCCTGACGCCGCGCCGCCTCCGGCCCGAGCCCCGACAGGAGGGCCACCGAAGTCATCGCTGCTCCTGCTGCCGCTCGACTCTATCCGGGTCACACGAAGCAGACCTCGGGACGCCCCGGCCTTGGACAGACCAGGAACGCCGCAAGGGCCCCTACCGGCCCTTAAGATCACCACCGGGTCCCCCGGAAACGCCACCCGGTCCCTCCCGGAAACACCGCTAGCCTTGGCAACACCACCCCGTCCCCGCAGGAAGCCACGCTGCCCCCCCCCCCCAAAAAACCACCGGGCCTCAGGAACACCACGAGAGCACCCGGAAACACCAGCAGGTCCCCCGGACATACAACCGGGTGCACCCCGATAATGATAATGACGACGTTGGCGTTCGTTAAGCGCTTACTAGGTGCAGAGCGCCGTTCTAAGCGCTGGGGGAGACCCAAGGGAATCAGGTTGTCCCACGTGGGGCTCACGGTCTCAATCCCCATTTTACAGATGAGGTAACTGAGGCCCAGAGATGTGAAGCGACTCGCCCACGGTCACACAGCTGCCAAGGGGCAGAGCCGGCATTCGAACCCATGACTTCCGACTCCCGAGCCCGGGCTCTTTCCACCGAGCCGCGCTGCTTCTCAGGAACACCACGAGAGCACCCGGAAACACCAGCAGGTCCCCCGGATATACCACCGGGTGCGCCCCGATAACACCACTGGCCTCGGGAACACCACCGGGTCCCTCCCAGGAACAAAAACGACCTCGGGAACACGACAGGGTTCAGTTCTGGAAAGACCACCAGGTCCCTCCCGGAAATATCACCGGGTCCATCTTGGAAACACTGCAGACTTGGGGAACACCACGGGGTCCCTTTCGGAAACCACGCCGGCCTTTCTCGAAAACACCCCCGAGCCTCGGCAACACCACCGGAAACACCGGCGGCCTTGGGAAATCCACCGGGTCCCCTCGGAACCGCCGAGGAGCGGCGGCAAGTCCACCTCCCGGGGGGGGAAAGGACACCTCCGGCCCGGGGTCCGGTCCCCGGGTGCCCGGAGATCCCGTTCGCCGAGACACCGGGCGGCGGCCCCGGCCCGGCCGCCGGCCCCGGAAGGCGGCGGGGCCCCGTGAGGGGGAGAGGCGGCCGCCGGCGGCCGGAGTTGGGGGCTTGGGAGGGGGGGAGAGAGGGAGAAAGGAAGGGAGGAGAGGAGGAGCGGAAAGAGGGAGGAAGGAAAAGAGGGAAGGGGGAGAGAAGGGAGGGAAGGAAGGCGGCCGCTCGGCACGTCCGGGTGGCTCCGGGCGGCGCTGGGCGCTTGGGCTCCGGCCCGGGAAGCCCGTGTGGCAACCGCTAGGGAGAGTCGTCGTGACGCCCTTCAAGCGGACACGCACACTCACCCACGCCCCCACACTGGCACCCGGGCACACCTAGAAATGTACGTATACATACACACGCGTACTCTCTCAGAGACACCCACATTCACGGGTACGCACACGTACGCACGCGTACTCCCCCTCTCCGCGTCTCTCTTCCACGCCCACTCAGTCCCTCGTCGACGCCCCTCCCGGAGCTGCGATGCTGGAAGCGCCCAGGCCGGGGAACCTCCGTGCCAGATGCCGTTGCTCTTCCCCCGGAACCCCCCGCCTCCGCTCTGACCCAGGGATCTCTCCAGCTCGGCGTAGAGACGGCCCCTCCACCCTGCCCTAGAGACCTCCCCTCTCCTCTGCCCCAGAGACCCCCTTCCGCTCCAGAGACACCCCCCCCCCCCCGCCACCTCCCACTCCGCCCGAGACGGTCCCCTCTGGCCCGCCCCGGTAGCCGCGCGGAGCCTGCACGAGTCTTCGGACCCGGGGCCACGGGGAGAGTGATCCCGGGCTTTGTCTGCCGCTCTGTCGGCACCCCTTCGCCATCCTCCCCCCGACCCCGAACAAAAAACGTGCGCGGTGGGGTCGGCCCGCGCCCTCGACCCCCACCCAAATCACTATCCGGACCGGCTGCCGACCGTCCCCGCGCCCTCCCCGGGGGAGAAGGAGCTCTCGATTTTCCCAAGCAGATTTCCGAGCATTCCGGGCCCGTGGCAGCGAATCTGTTTCCCCAGAGATGCTCCCCAGACCGGCTGGGGTTCCCGCCGCCTCCCTCGCTTTTGCACTCTCCTCCGGATCGCATCATCCGATATCCCGCGTTACCCGTCGCTCCGTGTCCTAGTAATAATGACGACGACGACGACGACGATGATGGTATCTGTTGAGTGCTGACACCGTTCTAAGCCCTGGGATAGATGGAAGCTCATCGGGTTGGACAGAGTCCCTTGTCCCACGTGAAGCTCACGGTCTTAATCACGGTCGCGGAGGCACAGAGAAGCTAATGACTCTCCCAAGGTCACACGGCAGACGAGCGGTGGCCCGTTCTCCATCCGCTAGGCCACGCTGTTTCCCTATCCACGGCACAGTGGATAGAGCACAGGCCCGGGGGTCAGAGGTCACGGGTTCAGATCCCGGCCCCGCCACTTGTCTGCCGAGTGACCTTGGGCAAGTGGCTTCACTTCTCTGTGCCTCGGTGACCTTATCCGTAAAACGGGGATCGACACTCCGAGCCCCACACGGGACGCGGTCCAAGCTGATTTGCTTCTCTCGACCCCAGCGGTCAGCACGGTGCCTGGCGCACAGCGAGCACTCAGATGCCGTCGTTATTCCCTCCGCGAGCCGCGCGGGGTTTCGGGTCTAGATTCCAACAGAGGCCGCGCCGGCCCGCAGTCCTTTCCGCGAGGAGCGCTGGGCCGCGACCCAACCGGACCTCCCGGGGGAGAGGAAACGGCCCGGAGGGTGCATCCCCCAGTGTCCCGCCCATCCCCACTCCTGACCTCACCCGCCCTGCCCACCCCTTCGGAGGCCCGTCCGTCCAGTACCGCGCTCCCACGGCCCCGGCCCCGTGGACTCCTCGCCTCTGGACACCTGCCTCCCGGAGGCCCTCCCCCCTGGGACCCCCCCAGGCCGGCCCGGGAGGGCAAGCTCGGATCGGTCCTCGGCCCCGACCAGGCCACGGCGGGCGGTGCCCCCCGCCGACGGCCTCGAACCGCCCGCCCCCTCCCCAGAAACCACCGGGGCTGCCAAACCCCGAGTCACCATCTGCTCCCGCCTCGCGGGGCTGCTGCCGGCGGCCGCTGCGAGGCCGTGGGCGGCGGCGGGGAGCGGGCGGTGGGCGGAGACGGCGGAGACGGCGGAACAGCCTGTGTTTTGGAGGCTCGATGCGCTCGCATCAGAATGCCGCACCGCGAAACCAAACAATTCCAAGAAACGGGTCGCCCCCGCCATCGCCACCTTCGTGTTAAATGAAAAGCTTTTCCACAAAGAAACAATCAAGGGCCGATCCGCATCACACACGAGCACCCACGTCCGGTGCTCGGTTATCCGCGCCCAGGGCAGGTGCGCAGTTATTCCCCCCGGGGCTCAGCTCCCCGTGATCCCCACAGGCTCGGAGCCCCGTTATCCCCCGGCACCACACTAGGTTACTCCCCCCCAGGACCCCCGCTCGGCTGTCCCCCCGACATCGGGGCTCGGTTCGCCCTGGCCCGGCACTCAGTTATCCCTCCGGGACCGGCACCCGGTTATCCGCGCCCAGACCCGGCACCCCATTATCCCCCCGAGACCGATGCTCGGCTACTGCCCCGGTGTCAGCAGTCGGTTATCCCCCCCAAAGCCTGAATCTCGGTTGCCCCCTCCAGGACCGGCGCTCAGTTATTCCCCCGGGGCCCGGCTCCCAGTTATCCCTCCACACCTGGGTTAGCCGCGCCCGGGGCTGGCACCCGATTATCCACCTCCAGGCCCGGTACCGGTCACCCCCCCCCCCCGGGGCCGGCCCTGATCCAACCCCCCAAGGCCGGCACTCGGCTGTTCCCTCGAGCCCAGTACTCAGTCACCCCCCTAGGATCAAACCCGTTTATCAGCTTCCGGGCCCGGCGCTCAGTTACCCGCGGCCAGGACCGACACTTGGCTACGTCCCCGGGCCCGGAGCTCGGTGGTCCCCTCGGGACCGTCGCCCGTTCATCCCCCCCAGACCGACGCTCGGGTATCCCTCCGGACCCGGTGCTCGGGATGACACCCGGTTAATGCCCCAGGCCCGGTACCCAGTCTTCCCCCGGGTCTGGGAGTTTGGCTATCCTGCCCAGCCCAGCACTCGGCTATCTGGCACTCAGTTGTCCCCCCAGGCTCAGCTCCAGGTCAGCCCCAGGCCCGGCGCTCGGCTATCCCCCCCGGCGCGGTGCTCGCCTATCCCCCCGAGGCTGGCACTCACTCGTCCCGCCCCAATCCCGGTGCTCAGTTATCTGTCCGAGCCTGGCACTCGGTTAACTCCCAAGGATCAGTGCTCAGTTATCCCCGCGAAGCCAGAACTCATTCCCTCAAGGTCAGCGCTCAGTTACCCCTCCGAGGCCGGGGCTCGGTTATCCCCACCAGGCCCCGTACGCGGTTCATTTCCCCGGCCCGGGAAAGGCACGGCCCCCATTAAGACTTTTTTTTAACGGTAACTGTCGAGTGCTCATTATGTGCCAGGCACCGTACTAAGCGCTGGGGCGGACACAAACTAATCAGGTTGGACGCAGTCCCTGTCCCATAAGGGGAAGCAGCGTGACTCAGTGGAAAGAGCTTGGGAGTCAGAGGTCATGGGTTCGACTCCCGGCTCTGCCACTTGTCAGCTGTGTGACTGTGGGCGAGTTCACTTCACTTCTCTGGGCCTCAGCTACCTCGTCTGTAAAACGGGGATTAACTGTGAGCCTCACTGACCCTCTATCTCCCCCAGCGCTTAGAACAGTGCTCTGCACGTAGGAAGCGCTTAACAAATACCAACATTATTATAAGGGGCTCACAGTCTTAATCCTCATTCTGCGGAGGAGGAAACCGAGGCACGGAGAAGTGAAATGACTCCTCCAAGGTGACCCAGCAGACAAGTGGCGGAGCTGGGATTAGAACGCAGGCCCTTCTGACACCCAGGCCCACGATCTATCCACTAGGTCACGCGGCATTGGAGATCGATAACCCCAGGACAGAAATCAACCAATCAACGGCACTTATTGAGCACTCACTCCGTGTAGATCACTGTACTAAGCCTTTGGGAGGGTACGGTACAACGGAATTAGTGGACATTTTCCCTTCCCATAACGAGCGTACAGTTAAGAGCGGGAGATGGGACATTAAAATAAATAAAAAAGTAATTCACGATACCCAATTTAAAGCAAGGTACCTAAGTACTGTGGGGTTGGGGTGGGGCGAGTATCCCACAGCACTGGTGGGGAGGTGGGGGAAAGGCAGCCCTAGATCACCCAAGCCTCGGAACGGTCACGACCGTGATCTGAGGAGGCCACGGCGCGGCAGCGGATCGGAGGGCGGACAGGCCCGTGCCCAGGTAGGACCGGGAAAGAGGAAGTCGGCCGCCGCCGACCCACAGAGCGGATAATCCGCTCGCGGATAATCCCAGGCGACGCCCCACCCTCTTTGGCTGTCGTTCAATCTTCAACTGCCTCCGGAGCGGACCGGGAATCGAGGGCACCTCGACACCACCGTCCTCCCGAAGGAAATGGTTAAAGGTCACGTGGTCTACAAAGCCAAAGTGAGTTTTTGTTCAGCAAATGAAAGGAGCGGGCCTCGTCTCCTCCTCCCCCCCCCCCGCCCCCCCGAGGGGCTCACGGTCGGCCCCGAAGCCCCTCCCCTCCCCCAGACGTTTCCAGTCTCGTGGCGGACGAGGTCACCTCGCGGATCGTGAATCGGGCCCGTCCCGGCCGTCAGAGCCCGGTGAATCGCCCCACCGTTTCCCCAGCGAGGTCCCGGTGCCGGGGAGCCCCTACTTCTTTCCCCGCTTCCCAACTTCCAGCGTCGGGGTCGGGAGGCCGGGGGTCGGGGGACGGATCCCCGCCCGGCCCTTGACCCAGTCCCCGACTAGACCAGCTCCTCCCTTCCCATCGGCATCGCGACCGGCACCGGAACCGACCGGGGCACCGACCGGAAGCGGGAAAAAGCCGGTGGTAGTTAATAATCCCGTCCCGACGGCTATCCGACACCGCCTCGCAGCGTGCCGACTGGGAAAGGGAAAGGCCGGTGGCAGTAACCTCATCCTCGTGGCTGTTCCACGCCACCACGCGGAACGCCGGCCGGAGGTGGGGAAAGGCCGCGGCTATTAATCTCGCCCTCACCGCCGTTCCACACCCCCAAACCGGAACGAAGGCCTCCAAGCCCCTCTTCGCCAGGAAGGCGGAGCCAACGGGAGACCGGCTCGGACCCAGCTCCGCCGTGGGACCTGAGGCGAGTCGCCTAACCGCTCCGGTCGTTAGTCTCCCCACCTAAACAACGGGGAGAGTCACCCACCCCCTCCAGGGACGCGCCCCGTTCTGGGCCTGCCGTGGCGTCCACTACCGTGCCCCGCGCGGTGCCCGTTCCCGTGCCCCGTGCCCGACGCCGTGTCCCGGGCCGCACCCGATGCCGTGCCCGTGCTCCGCCCTCCGTCGTAGGAGGACTGACGTCCACGATAAACAGATGTTCACTGACCACCCCTGCCTCCTCAACCCCAGCCCTGCCAGCGGCAAAAATACAGGGAGGGCCCTGCCCCACCCCTTGCCCACGCCCCTCCCATGCACCTGAACACGTCTATAGAAGTACGTAAACACACACACACACACACACACACACACACACATCCACACACACTGGCCCGGCACCAATGTTCTCCGCATGCCCTCCCCGTCCCTGGGGCACCTACCCCTCTTTCCACCAGGGATTGCCGCAACCTGAGAGGGAGGGCAGGGGCAGGGGGAGGGAGCAATCTCCGGGCGGAAGGAGGAAGAAGAGAAAGAAGCAGCGGGGAAAGGAAAGGAGGGTGGGGAGGAAGAAGGGGAAGAGGAGAGAGAGAGGAGGAGGAGGAGAGGAAAGAAGAGTGGAGGAGGAGAGAGGAGAGAAGGAGGAAAAGAAGGAAAAAGGGTCAGGGAGGAGGAGGGAGAAAGAAGTAGCGGGGAAAGCAAAGAGGGGTGGGGAGGAAGAAGGGGAAGAGAAAAAGGAGAGGAGGAGAGGAAAGAAAAGAGCAGAAGGAGAGAGGAGAGGAGGAGGAGAGGAAAGAAAAGGGGACAGGGAGGAAGAGGGAAGCAGAGGGGAAGGGAAAGAAGGGTGGGGAGGAAAGGGGGAAGATTAAAACGAGGGAGAGGAGGAGGAGAGGAAAGAAGAGGGGAGGAGGAGAAGGGGAGGAAAGGAAAGAAAAGGGGACAGGGAGGAGGAGGGAGAAAGAAGCAGAGGGGAAGGGGAAGAAGGGTGGGGAGGAAGAAGGGGAAGAGCAAAAGAAGAGAAAGGAGGAGAGGAAAGAAGAGGGGAGGAGGAGAAAGGAGAAGAGGAGGAAAGGAAAGAAAAGGGGACAGGGAGGAGGGAGAAAAAAGAGAAAGAAGCAGCGGGGAAGAGGAAGAAGGGTGGGGAGGAAGAAGGGGAAGAGTAAAAGAAGAGAGAGGAGGAGGAGGAGGAGGAGGAGGAGGAGGAGGAGGAGGAAGAGGAGGAGGAGGAGAAAGGTGAGAGGGAGGAAAGGAAAGAAAGGGGGACAGGGAGGAGAAGGGAGAAAGAAGAGAAAGAAGCAGCGGGGAAAAGGAAAAAGGGGAAGAGTAAAAGGAGAGAGAGGATGAGGAGAGGACAGAAGAGAGAAGAGGAGGAAAGGAAAGGAGCAGAGGAAAGAGAAGGGGACAGGGAGGAGGAGGAGGGAGAAAGAAGAGAAAGAAGCAGAGGGGAAGAAGGGTGGAGAGGTAGAAGGGGAAGACTAAAAGAAGAGAGAGCAGGAGGAGAGGAGAAGAGGAAAGAGAAGGGGACAGGGAGGAGGAGGAGGGAGAAAGAAGAGAAAGAAGCAGAGGGGAAGAAGGGTGGAGAGGTAGAAGGGGAAGACTAAAAGAAGAGAGAGCAGGAGGAGAGGAGCAGAGGAAAGAGAAGGGGACAGGGAGGAGGAGGAGGGAGAAAGAAGAGAAAGAAGCAGAGGGGAAGAAGGGTGGAGAGGTAGAAGGGGAAGACTAAAAGAAGAGAGAGCAGGAGGAGAGGAGAAGAGGAAAGAGAAGGGGACAGGGAGGAGGAGGAGGGAGAAAGAAGAGAAAGAAGCAGAGGGGAAGAAGGGTGGAGAGGTAGAAGGGGAAGAGTAAAAGAAGAGAGAGCAGGAGGAGAGGAGCAGAGGAAAGAGAAGCGGACAGGGAGGACGAGGAGGGAGAAAGAAGAGGGGGAAAGAGGAGGGGAGGGGGAGCGAGAGGCTGCAAGCGGGCAGCCCCCTGGCCGGGACGGTAGCGGGGGAGGGGGCGGAGCCGGCTCCCTGTCGATCCGTCTCACCTGAGCCCGCCGCGCCCCCACGGGCCGGCCTTCTTGCCCACCCGCGCGGGGCCGGGAAACCGGCCGCCGCCCCCGGCCCCCCCCCCCAACCCCCGCCCCCCGGGCCCGGGATTCCGTTGCGATCCGGAAGGTGTCCGGCGACGCCCGGGCCGGACCGAGGCCGGGGCCCGGCCAAGATCATTTCTAGAAAAGAGAAACGGTCCCCCCCGGATCCCGACCGCCCCCCACCCGACCTCCCCCCCCTTTCCCTTACCGGCAGCGCGGCGCACCGCACAGGACCGCGTCGCGCAGGACCGGCCCGACGACAGGCCGCCGCCGGGCTCCGCCGGGAGGAGGGGGCGGGGAAGGGGAGGGGAGGGGGCGGGGAAGGGGAGGGGAGGGGGCGGGGAAGGGGGAGGGGGCGGGGAAGGGCCGGGGGAGGGGGCCGCTCCCACACACTCCCTCCCGACCCTCGGGGTAGCGGCCTCCCGCGCTTTTCCGGGGGAGGCCCCGGGCCCAGAGCCGAGGGGACGGGGGAATAACGATAATCATCATCATCGCGATGAAGTCGGTATTTGTAATAATGGTGGTATCGGTTAAGCGCTTACTACGTGCCGGGCACCGTTCTAAGCGATCTAAGGGGATCCAAGCCGATCGGACTGTCCCACGTGGGGCTCGCAGTTTCCATTCCCATTTTAATAATAATAATAACGTCGGTATTCGTTAAGCGCCTACTAGGTGCCGAGCGCCGTTCTAAGCGCCGGGGGTGGGGGGGGATACGGGGTAACGAGGTCGGCCCACTTGGGGCTCACGCACTCTTAATCCCCGTTTTCCGGATGAGGGAACGGAGGCGCGGAGAAGCGAAGCGACTCGCCCACGGTCACCCGGCCGACGAGCGCCGGGGCCGGGAGTCGGACCCGTGGCCTCCGACTCCGAAGCCCAGGCTCTTTCCGCCCAGCCACGCCGCTTCTCCGGATGAGGGAACCCAGAGGCCCGGGGAAGGTGGAGTGACCGGCCCACGGTCACACGGCTGCCGGGTGGCGGGGGCGGGGGGCGAACCCGTCACCCCCGACTCCCGAGCCCGGGCTCTCTCCACTGGGCCGCGCTGCTGAAGCGCTTACTCCGTGCGGAGCGCCGTTCTACCCGCCGGGGTGGATACGGGGTCATCGGGTCGTCCCGCGTGAGGCTCGAGGCCTTCATCCCCGTTTTAATAATGATGACGATAACCATGTCGGCACCCGTTAAGGCGCTTACTATGCGCGGGGCGCCGTTCTGAGCGCCGGGGCGGACACGGGGGAATCGGGTCGTCCCGCGTGGGGCTCGCGCCCTTCATCCCCATTTTACGGACGAGGTAACCGAGGCACGGAGAAGCCAAGTGACTCGCCCACAGGCACGCAACTGACAAGTGGCAGAGCCGGCATTCGAACTCACGACCTCCGACCCCGAAGCCCGCGCCCTCCCCGCTGAGCCGCGCCCGGGGCGCGGAGGGTCGGGGCGGGCCTCCGGCGGAAGGAGTCGGCCTCCCGAATTGACGGGGACCCGGGCGGACCCCGCCCGGGCGACGGCGGCCGGGACGCGGCACGGACGCCCGAGGTCCCCGACGACGGCCGTGGCCGAACGAGGCCCGGGGAACTGGGTGGCGGGGCGGGCCGCGGGGTCGGGGACGGCCGGGCCGAGCGCACCGCCCGTTTCGGGGGGGGGACGGCTGAGACACGGGCGTCTCGCCGTCCTCCTGGATAATAATACTGACGTGGTGGTGTTGAGCGCTTACTGTGTGCCAAGCACCGTCCTGAGCGCTGAGGTCGATGCGAGGCGATCGGGTTGTCCCACGTGGGGCTCCCTGTCGCTGGGAACCCGAATCGGGCGACAGCGTCCAGATCGTCGCTGCGGGGCTACGGGGCCTCCGGCGGGGAAAGGAGCCCCGGAAAACGGGTCACCCGCCCCGCGGCACGGACACGCGAGGTCTCCGACGACGGCCGCGGCGGAACGGGGCCCGTCCCGGGGCCGCGCCCCTAGGCCCGGGCGGTCGCCGCCACGCCGCCGGGCCCGGTCTCTGGCCGCCACCCTCGGCCGCCGGTCCCATCACGCCCCCGGGCCCCGTCGGTCCCCGACGCCCTCGGTCGGCGTCACGCGGCTAGGCCTGGTCCGCGGCACCGGTCCGGCCGCTCGCCGCCGGGCCGCCGGCCCCCGTCGGTCCGGGCCGGTCCGTCGCCGCCACCCTGGGTCAGGACCCCCCCGTAGCCGAACTGACCGTCGCGGCCACCCCGGGAGTCGCGGTCACCGCGATGCCGGACACCGCCCGGCCTGGGGACCCCAAGGCACCGTCTCCAGTGGGGGGGGGGGGGGGGGCCAGCGGCTCGGAGGAGCCGTGCGTAAAATGTCCTCCCACACACCCGCTCCGATGTTCGGGGAGAGGACCGACACCCCCGACTGTCCCCTCTCTACGCCTGCCTCTCCCGATGACCCAGCACGGCTCATCCCACACCCCCGACTCTCCTCTCTCCGTACCTTATTCTCCCAAGTGACCCGGCACCGACCATCCAACGTCCCCGATTCTCCCTCCGACGTGACGACGACGACGACGGTATTTGGCGAGCCGCCTGCTGTGTGCCGAGCACCGTTCCGAGCACTGGGGTAGACGCGAGGGGGTCAGGTCGCCCCGTGTGGCGCTCGCGGTCTTCGTCCCCAATTTACAGATAAGGTGACTGAGGCCCAGAGAAGTCAAGTCGCTCGCCCAAAGCCACAGCTGCTAAGTGGCGGAGCCGGGCTTAGAACACACAACCTCTGACCCCCGAGCCCGCGCTCTTGCCGCTAAGCCACGCTGCTTCTCTACGTCCCCCGACCCTCCCCCGGTGACCCGGCACGGGCCACCCGACGCCCGACCGTCCCTTCTCCGTCTCTCGCTCTCCCCATTGACCCGGCACGGGCCGTCCCACATCTCTACCCCTCTCCCCCGGTGACCGAGCATGAGCCACCCCACACCTTGATTCTCTCCTCTCCATCCGAATCCCTCCCCAGCGACTCCCGCCCGCCGGACCCTCATCCGTGGATCCGTCCGAACCCCTCTGACCCCGCTGGCGGGCGTCCATCAGCCGTGGGGCCCGGCGCCTGCCGACGGACGGGCCGAGGACCCTTTCCGTGAGGGGCGGCCCCCGCCCCCCTACACGCCGCAGCGATTCGAAATTTGGGCTCCGGTCATCCCGGATTGTGGCCGGAAACTCGGGGCCGCGTCGTTTGCGCCTGTCTGCGGCCCTGCGGGTGACCGGGACCGGCTTCTACCCTCGCCTGGACTGAAACAGCTCGGGCTCACCGTGGGGAGGAGCGAAGGGGAGGCGGTCCGACGGAGCAACGCGGGGCAGGCGGGCCGGGACCGGACGGGACGGTGCGGGGCGGGGCCGGGATGGACCCAAGGATTTGGTGCGGGGCGGGGTGGGGCGGGAAAGAGAGGGGCGGGTCTGTGGGAGCGGCGCGGGGCGGGCGGGGGCCGGTGCTCGGCCCGGGCCCTCGCGGGGCGGGCCGGGCCGGGCCGGGGCCCGTCGGAACAGGCCGGCTCCCGGGAACAGGAATTTCCCGGCCGGGATCGGCCCGCGCCAGCTCGTGCGGGGAGAAGACGCACACCCTGCCGGGCGGGAGGGGCCGACCTGGCCCTTGGCCTGGCCCGCCCCACGCAGGCCCCGTCCTGACGGAGCCCGCCAACCCCGCCGTACCGCACTCCCGCAAGCGCTCAGTACGGTGCTCCGCACCCGGCCCGGCCCCGCCACTCGTCCGCTGGGTGACCCCGGGCGGGACGCTTCGCTTCCCCGCGCCTCAGGGACCTCATCCGGAAAATGGGGGTGAAGACCGTGAGCCCCACGTGGGACAACCCGATGACCCGGCAAGCGCTTAGAACGGTGCCTGACGCAGAGCGATGGCTTACCAAATACCAGAATCGGTAAGCCGCGTGGTTTAGTGGTGAGGGCACGGGCCTGGGAGTCAGAAGACGCGGGTTCCGATTCCCGCCCCGCCACTCGTCTGCTGGGTGACCCCGGGCGGGCCGCTTAACTTCTCTGCGCCTCAGTTACCTCATCCGCAGAATGGGGATGAAGACTGAGAGGCCCACGTGGGACAACCAGATGACCTGGTATCTACCCCAGCGCTTAGAACGTAGTAAGCGGATAGTGAGCGCTTAACAGATGCCAGAATTAGGAAGTGCTCAGTGAGTACCACCGACGACGACGGAGCCCTCGGTCCCCTCGGCCGAGGACGGGAGGGGAGGCAGGGTAGGAAGGGGGAGTCGGGAGCGAGACCAATCAGGGCTAGGCCTACTCCAATTTCAGAGCGGGCTTTGCCTCATCTCCCACTCCCCTGACTCGCTCCCTTTGCTCTCCCCCCCGGCCCACCCCACTTAGGTGGATAGAGCTGTCATTTTATTTATATTGATGCCTGTTCATGTGTACTGATGCCTCCAGACTGTGAGCTCGTTGCGGGGCAGGGACTGTCTCTCTTTATTGCTGTATTGTACTTTCCCAAGTGCTCAGTCCAGTGCTCTGCACACAGTAAGCGCTCGCTAGAGACGATGGAATGAATGAGCGAATGAATGAATGAGGCTAGCAGACAGAGAGACAGATCGAGCGACATCCCAGAAACTGCCTTTCCCTCTCCACCCCTTCCCCCGCCCATCCTAGGGAGTCTCCTTTTCACGCCTTCAGTAATCGGGAGGGCGACCGGGGGCGGGGCGGGGGGACACGCTCCTCGCGGGGGGGGGGGGGGGGCTGGGGGGCCCCCCGGGGGAGAAGACGCAGCCTCGAGGGGCACGAGATCTCCGGTTCCCGCGCCCACCCGGTCCCCGTTTCCCCCCGCGGGGCAACCGGGGGCCTGCGGCGGGCCCCGAGTGGCCACGCCGCCCGGCCGGTCCCCGACACAGGCGCCCAGCGCAGCGCAGGAAACATCACCCTCCGTCGCGCTCGGGGTGGGCGGCTCCCCGGTCCCCCGGGGCTTGGGCCGGGGCCCCGGTCAGCGCCCCCAGCCCAGACCTCGCCGCCCGCCCGGGTCCGCGGCCCCGCCTCTTCCTCCGGGGACGAAGACATCGGGACGCCCGGGCCGGACGGGATCCCGGCCCCGCACCCGAGCCGGCGCCAGGCGGCCCAGTGGCTGGAGCCCGCAGCCTGGGAGTCGGAAGGACCTGGGTTCTAATCCCAGCTCCGTCACCTGTCCGCTGTGTGATCTTGGGTGATTTCGCTTCTCCGGGCCTCAGTCACCTCGGCCGTAAAACGGGGATGGAGACCGCGATCCCCTCGTGACACGTGGACCGTAACCGGCCCCATGACCTTAAATCTAACCCCAGTCATCGATCCGATTCACCGAATGCTCACTGTGCGCGGAGCACCGTACTAGGCACTCGGGAGAGTTCAGCACAACAGAGCCGGCAGACGCGTTCCCCGCCCGTATCGAGGTCCCAGTCTAGAGGACGGCTCGCAGTCGGGCTCACGGTGCTTGGTTCGGTCGGTGGCCCGTACTACGAAAAGGGCGGGGAGGACATCCGGGGTCTTGGGCGAGTGCCCCCTGACTGGAAGCGGTCCTCATCGCCAGGCGAGGAGCCCGTGCCCACGGCCAGGACTGGGTTACCCGTGGCCCGGAGACAGGGCCGGTGCCCATCAAGGAGCTCCACATTTAACCCGACCCCCCCGCACGCACGTTCACACCTGGACACGCTAGTTTCACCTTCCTCGCGAGGCAGCCGTCGGCGAGTACGGGGAGAGGAGATGTGATTTTTCCGAGCTCGTGCCCCGGCCCCGGCTGGCGCGGGAAAACAGGCCGCGCCCCGGGGGGCCGCAAAGAGGGCGGAGAAGAGGCCCACGGGCCCGGTCGGCCCCCTGCCCCGTCGGACCCTCAAACCCCGAGATACCGGGAGGAGGCCGCCTCGGGCGGGGGGCCGAGGGGGACAGGCGGGTTTCGGGATCCGCCCTCAGCTCCGCTCTAGGCCCGCTGCTGGAGGACGCGGGGCCGATCGCTCGACCTCTCTGGGCCCCCGTCTCCCGGAGGCACGTTGGACAGGAATTTGTCTGCAAGCTGAATATCTGGCCCACGGGCCGGTCTCGAGCGAGGCCGGCGGGAGACCCTTTCCCGATCGCGATTCCTGTTGGGCAGAGTGGGTCGAGCCTGTAACCGGTGAGAACGGGCCGCTTCCTCCCCCGCGGTTCCGGGCCCGGCCCCGCCCCCGCCCCCGCCCCGCCCGAGGCAGGCCCGTCGGACGGCCCCGACGAAACGTTCCCACGCGGGGGTGGGCCGGGGCCCCGGGTCCGAGATCCGGGTGGCGGGAACCCCGGGAACGGAAGCCCTCGGCTCCCACGCCGAAGGGGCCGGGCCGGGCCCGGACACCGCAGGGCGCGGGCCAGCGCGGAGGGGGGCGTGGGGGGCCCGCGGAGGTGGGCGAGGGGGTGCGGGACAGTTGCCGGGGGGGGGCGAGGAGGAGGAAGGGAGGGCACAGGGTGGCGGGGGACGGGAGGGGTCGCGAGGTGGGCGGCGAAAGGGAGGAAGCGGCCCGCGTCCGTCCCCCAACGGCCGAGCCCAACGCTCGCCCCGCTCCCTTGGGCCGGGCCCCGGGCCGCCGAGTCGAGAAGTGGCGAGGCGAGTCCGGTCCTGCCCGGGCTCAACCGCGAGCGGGTTCTGCCGGGTGGGAGAACCGGCCCGGGGTCCCGGGGCCGCTCCGCCCCAACCCCCGCCCTGCCCGGCCCCGGTCTCCGGGTCTCAGACTCCGGCCCGGCCCCGACCCGATCCCCACCCGACCTGGCTCAGGCGTCCGGGTCTCCGCTGGATGCCCCGCCCCGATCCCCACCCCGCCCCGCAACCCGGCCGGGGCCCATCTCCGAGCGGGCGGCGGGGCTGGTTCGCCGTGGCCGAGGGGGAGGGCGGCGGGGCAGTCGAGCGACCGCCCTCTGGCTCCTCGCCGGAGCTCCGGCCCACCTCCTCAGCACCGCTGGCCACACCTGGGGGGGGCGGTACTTTCAACGGGGCAGCCGTTCGATGGGACGCCCCCTCTTCTTTTGCATTTGCTTCCTCCCCTGAAAATAGTAATAGAATAATAATCAAGGTATCTGTTAAGCGCTTACTCTGTGCCAGGCGCTCTACTAAACGCTGGGGTGGATACACGCAAATGGGGTGGGACCACAGTCCCCGTCCCACCCGGGGCTCACAGTCTCCAGCCCCATTTTACAGATGAGGGAACTGAGGCCCGGGGAAGTGAAGCGACTCGCCCAAGGCGACACAGCAGGCGAGTGGCGGAGGCGGGATCGGAATCCAGGTCTAGGCCCGTGCCCTATCCAGTACGCCAGGCGGCTTCCCTTCAGTGGGTCTCAGTTACCTCATCTGTAAAATGGGGGGGGGGGGGCGCTTGGGAGCGGGAGGTCACGGGTTCGAATCCCGGCTCCCGCCACTCGTCAGCTGGGTGACCGTGGGCGCGTCACTTCGCTTCTCTGGGCCTCATCTGTAAAATGGGGATGAAGACCGTGAGGCTCACGTGGGACGACCCGATGACCCTGTATCCACCCCAGCGCTCAGGACGGAGCTCGGCACATAGTAAGCGCTTAACAAATACCAACGTTATCATTATGGAGGACGGGGACTGGGTCCAACCTGACTGTGCAGTACCCACACCGGCGCTGAGTACCGGACCTGCCACGTGGCGCGGAACGCGTCGATACCCTTCGGAATAATAACCGTGAGCCTGGCCAGGGAGGGGAGGCTCAGTCGGGGAAGACCTCCCGATGGAGGGGGCTTTGGGGGAGCTTGACGGGGAGGATGGCGGGCGGAGGCGGGGCCGGAACCAGGAGTGGTCTAACGGACGCTCCCTCCGGGGCATCCCCGGCTCGCCCTTCCCTCTGGCCTCACCAGAGCCGTCTCTGCCCCGGGCCGGCGGCCGGCCTGGCCGGGAGCTCTACCTTTCGGGGCTTTCGACGCAGGCGCCGTAGAGAGCCCGGGCTTGGGAGTCGGAGGTCACGGGTTCTAATCCCGGCTCCGCCGTTTCTCGGCCGGTCACTTCTCTGGTCTCGGTTCCCTCCTCCGTAAAATGGGTGGGCAAGTCGCTTCACTTCTCTGGCCTCGGTTCCCTCCTCCGTAAAATGGGGAGGAAGACGGTGAGCCCCACGCGGGACAAGCCGATCGCCTTTGTATCCTCCCCGGCGCCCGGAGCAGTGCTTTGCACGTAGTTCGCGCCTGACGGATGCCGTCATTATTATTATGATATAGACCGCCACACGGCACATCCCTACAGCGGGACGCTCGTGGACACGCCCAGCCCGTCACACACGTGCACTACTAAGACCCATTCCCACACACGTGCGGGGAGCCAGACGTACCTGACCGTATGCACAGTTGGCCCCCATTTTTAAAGACCCCACTGACAGCGAATAGACCCATCCACCTGCTCGCACACACCTACACAGCCCCCCCCCCCCCCCCGCCACGTACCAAGCCACAGTCGGTACGCAGGCATGCAGGCGCGCAGGGTGAAGGCCCACACGGACCCCTCCGCGGACGCCCCGTCCCGAAGCAGCGTGACTTGGTGGATCGGGTCGGAGGGTCACGGGTTCTAGTCCCGGCTCCACCACCCGTCTGCCGTGTGACCTCGGGCAGATCGCTTTACTTCTCTGGGCCTCAGCGACCTTATCTGTAAAATGGGGTTTGAGACCGTGAGCCCCACACGGGAGAAGGGCTCCGTCCAACCCGATTCACCTGTATCCACCCGGGCACTCGGTACAGTGCCCGGCACGTGGTAAGCCTCTGACAAACGCCACAGTCGTTACGATTATTAATAATGATAATTCCGGGCCCCGGCCCGTCTCTCCACCATCCGATCCTTCCGCGGCCCCTCCCTCCCTCGGGGCCCCCCCGGGGGCACGGGGGTGCAGGAGAGGGGGGCGGAGGGGGCTGCGCCCACCTCACGGGGCTCGGCCCCCCGTCTCCCCCAGCTTCCCGTCTCCCTCGGCGACAGCTCCGGCTCCGGGACGCAACGGGAATCCGCCGCCGGGCCGCCCGACCGGTTCTTCCCGCTGAACCGCGGCCTCTCCCCCGCGTCCCGCCCCGAGCGCCGTCGCCCTCGACACGCTCGACCCGCGCGTCCGACCCGGGTCCTTGGCAGCTCTCGAATCTACGCTGAGCTCCCCCGGCCCCCGAATTTCCCATCTTGCTCCCCGGCTCCCCTCCTAATACCGCCCCACCACCTGCCCCCGGGTCCCAGACCCTCCCCGGCCCCACCTCCGGTCCCCCCCGGGTCTGCCCCCCAAGGCGCTCCTCCCAGCTCCCGGCCCCCCAGGCTCCGGCCCCTCCCCCCCCCCCCAACCCACCCGCCAGGAAGCCCCCCGGTTCTCAAACCCCTTGATCCCCCATCAGGCTCACGGTGCTCTCGGGCCTGGTCCTTGCCCTCAGAAAATAAATAACGGTGGTATTTATTTGTTAAGCGCTTGAGCGCTTACTGTGTGCAGAGCACCGCGCTGAGCGCTTGGAAAGTACGATTAAGCAACAGAGAGAGACAATCCCTAGTGCTGGGGTGCTTAAAGGTAATCAGGTTGTCCCATGGGGGGCTCACAGTCTTAATCCCATTTTACAGGTGAGGTAACTGAGGTACTGAGCAGCAAAGTGGCCTGCCCAAGGTCACACGGCAGACGAGCGGCGGAGCCGGGATGAGAACCCACGTCCTCTGACTCCCAAGCCCGTGCTCTTTCATTCATTCATTCATTCATTCATTCATTCATTCGACAGTATTTATTGAGCACTTACCATGTGCAGAGCACTGTACTAAGCGCTCGGAATGGCCAATTCGGCAAGAGACAGAGACGATCCCTGCCTAATGACGGGCTCACAGTCTTGCCACTAGGCCACACCGCTTCTCGGACGTGGGAACGGTCTGAAATGAATAACAACTGCGGTGTGCGCCGAGCGCCGACCACGTGCCGAGCGCTGTGCTAAACTCTAGGGTAGAGACACGGTAATCGTCTCGGACACCCTCCCTGCCCCCCACGGGGCTCACGATCTAAGAGGCAGGGAGGCCAGGTGCCTTCAAGCCCCTCTCACGGGGAAGGAAACAGAGGCACGGACAAGTCGAGTCACCTTTGGAAGGATCTCTGCAGAGAGTTATCATCGGCTTTAAAGCCCTCAATCAGCAACTACCTCGGCTCACTGATCTCCTACGGAAACCCAGCCCGCCCGCTTCGCTCTAATGCCAACTTACTCACGGTGCCTCCGTCCCGCCCGTCTCGCCACCGACCCCTCGCCCGGATCCTCCCTTCGCCTTGGAACTCCCTCCCCCTTCGCATACGACCGACTTCCACGCTCCCCACCTTCAAAACCCTATCGGTAATAGCAACGATGGCATCTGTTAAGCGCTCACTACGTGTCGAGCGCCGTTCTGAGCGCATTTGGGGGATACAAGGCGATCAGATTGTCCCAGGTGGGGCTCACGGTCTTCATCCCCATTTTACAGACGAGGTCACCGAGGCCCAGGGAAGTTAAGCGACTCGGCCGAAGTCACCCAGCTGACGGGTGGCGGGGCCGGGACCAGAACCCGTGACCTCTGGCTCTCAGGCCCGGCTTTTTCCACTGAGCCAAGCTGCTTCGCTTCTCCGTGCCTCAGTGACCTCATCTGTAAAATGGGGATGAAGACCGTGAGCCCCACGTGGGACAACCTGATTCCCCCGTGTCTACCCCAGCGCTTAGAACGGTGCTCTGCACATAGTGAGCCCTTAACAGATACCCACGTTATCATTATTATTATTCTATCAACATCATCACAACTGCTGCAAGAGGTCTTCCCTTACTAAGTAGCCCTCAGCCCTCTTATTTATTCAGTCGTATTTATTGAGCGCTTACTGGGTGCACAGCACCGTACTAAGCGCTTGGCACCGTACTAATCCTCACTCCCTCTTCCTTCTGCGTCACTTGTGCCCCTGGATCTGGGCTCTGTAGCACTCGATGGTCACCTCCCAACACTCACGTCCGTATCCATGATTCATTTTAACGTCGGTCTTCCCCTCTAGCCTGCAACCTCCCTGTGGCTAAGGATCGTGCACCCCAATCCGCTGGACTGTCCTCTCGCCAGCGTTGCGCACAGCGCTCGGCACGCGGTGGGCACTCCGACGACGCTCCCGAAAGCCCAAACCACTTGCCGCCCACGCGACTAAACCGAATGGCAAAGACGGGACGTCTAACCGAGACGGGACGTCTCTGACGCTACCGGCAGATCGGATTAAACCAGTTTTAGAGAGCTTTCTCCGAGAGGTTCGGGACGAAGGGCCGAACTCCAAGCGGACACCTGAACCTAATCTACGTCCCCCCACGCAAATCGTAACCTTGGACCAATTCTGTTTTGCCTTGTACTTTCCCAAGCGCTTAGTAGGGTGCTCTGCCCACAATAAGTGCTCAATAAACACCACCGGTTGAATTAGAATAATAATAAAAACGAGGTATCTGTTAATTCTTTACTAATAACGGTGGCATTTGTTAAGCGCTTTCTATGTGCAGAGCACTGTACTAAGCGCTGGGGGAGATACGGGGTCATCAGGTCGTCCCACGTGAGGCTCACAGTGAATCCCCATTTCACAGATGAGGGAACTGAGGCACAGAGAAGTGAGGCCACTTGCCCGAAGTCTCACAGCTGACGAGTGGCAGAGCCGGGATTCGAACTCACGACCTCTGACTCCCCAGCCCCGGCTCTTTCCATGGAGCCACGCCGCTTCTCTGTGTTTACTAATCGCGGGAGCGGATACACGCAAATCAGGTTGGACCCAGTTCCCGTCCCGCGCTGGGCTCCCGATCCTACCACCCATTTTACAGTTGAGGTGACCGAGGCACAGGGAAGCGAGGCGACTCGCCCAAGGCCGCACAGCGGACAGGCGGTGGAGCCGGGATTAGAACCCACGACCGCCAGGCCCGTGCTCCATCCACGGCGCCGTGCTGCTTGAATTTCTCGGGCCGCAGGCCGCGGCAAGGTGAGCGGACATTTCTCCGTAGGCATGGGGGGCGGTGTGTGTGTGTGTTGTGTGTGTGAGAGATTATTTATAATAACGCGTGTTTCCCCTCTAGACTGTAAGCTCACTGTGGGCAGGGAACACGTCCGCCAACTCTGTTACTGCGTACTCTCCCAAGTGTTTAGCACAGCGCTCCGCACGCGGTAAGTGTTCAACAAATACTAATGATCCTAAGTGTGCCGTATGTGAGAAAAACACCCAGGTAAGTATTGGATAATAGTAATTATCACTGCTTTGGTACTTGTTAAGCACTTACTCCGTGCCAAGCAACGTTCTAAGCACTGGCATATATAAAAGTTAATCACGTTGGACACAGTCTCTGGCCCACGTGGGGCTCACGCTCTTGATCCCCATTTTTACAGATGTGGTACTAAACCACAGAGAGGTGAAGTGCCTTGCCCAAGGTCACACAGCAGACAGGTGGAAGAGTCAGGACTAGAGCCCAAGCGGCGCGGCTCAGTGGAAAGAGCCCGGGCTCGGGAGTCAGAGGTCACGGGTTCGACTCCCGGCTCTGCCACTCGTCAGCTGTGGGCGAGTCGCTTCACTTCTCTGCGCCTCAGTTCCCTCGTCTGTAAAATGGGGATTAACCGTGAGCCTCCCGTGGGACGACCCGATGACCCTGGGTCTCCCCCAGCGCTTAAAACGGTGCTCTGCACATAGCGAGCGCTTAACAAATACCAACGTTATTATTATTATTGTGACTCCCAGGCCACTAGTCTACGCTGCTCCTCACGGGCTCAGACCCCCCCCCCCAAAGACTTCCAGTTAATGATAATAATGACGGAATTTGTTAAGCGCTTATTATGTGCCAAGCACTGTTGATAATGCTGGTATCTGGTAAGCGCTTACTACGCGCAGAGCACTGTTCTAAGCGCCGGGTTAGATACAGGGTCATCGGGTCGTCCCACGTGAGGCTCACGGTCTTCATCCCCATTTTACAGACGAGGTCACCGAGGCGCGGAGAAGTTGAGCGACTCGCCCACGGTCCCACAGCTGACGAGTGGCAGAGCCGGGAGTCGAACTCGTGACCTCTGACTCCCAAGCCCGGGCTCTTTCCGCTGAGCCACGCTGCTTCCCTGGTCTAAGCACTGGGGGGGATACAAGGTGATCAGATTGTCCCAGGTGGGGCTCCCGGTCTTCATCCCCATCTGACAGATGAGGTCACTGAGGCCCAGAGGAGTTGAGCGACTCGCCCAAAGTCACCCAGCTGCCGAGTGGCGGGGTCGGGATTGGATCCAGCCGCATGTCCAGTCACACGCCTCGGGGCAACCGGGAGCGGCCAGAGGTTTAGGGCAGCGCTGGTCCCGTTCACTCATGACCGGATGAACCGGGAGGGTCACTGAGGCCTGGCAGAGGCGACCTGGACGCCCACGGAGGGTGGCCCGGTCGCGGGGGGCGGGCGGGACCGGGGCCAAAGGGCACCAGGGAACCTCCTCACACCGACCCCTTCACCGCAAGCCTCTCTGTAACAAATCCTCCCCACGACGATCTCCATTGTTTCCAGCACCCGGGCAGATCCGTAATAACGATGGTATCTGTAAGCGCTTACTATGTGCGAAGCACTGGCCTAAGCGCTGGGGGGGGGGTTACAAGGTCATCGGGTTGTCCCACGGGGGGGCTCACGGTCTTCATCCCCATTTGACAGATGAGGTCACCGAGGCCCAGAGAAGTGAAGCGACTCGCCCAGAGTCACCCAGCTGACGAGCGGCGGGGCCGGGATCGGAACCCGTGACCCGCGCCTCCCAAGCCCGGGCTCTTTCCGCTGAGCCGCGCTGCTTCCACGAGGTCGCTAAGGGCGCCGACTGGACGCCGGGGCGGTGCCCCCGCGCACCCCTGAACGCCGGGCCCCATCCCCTTCGAGGGAAGACCGAGAAAGGCTCCCCCCCCCCCCCCCCCACCCGCCAGCCTCAGCGGGTGAAACGTGAAGGAGGGAGCGGGGGCGGTCACATCCCCAGGAGGCGTCTCCCGGTCCTCGCACCCACAACCGCCGAGCAGTGGGGCGCCCGCCGGCCGAGGGAGACCCCCGTCCGCCCCGCGGCCCCGGCCGACCCAGCCTCGGGAATAACCCGGCCGCACGGGCCTCTCCCGCCCCGCCGGCAGCTCTTCGAGGACAGGGGTCGAGCCTCCTCCTCCTCTTCCTCCATCCTCTGTCCCTCCCCACCCCAGGGCCCTCAACAGAATGAGCGCGTAAGTGTGTGTGTGAGTGAGAGGGAGGGTATCCCGTGTCCCCCAAACCGGCGACCCCTCGAGGGGAGAGGCCCTGTCTTCCCCTCCATCCTCTGTCCCCCACCAGCAGTCAGCACAGCGTGAGCGCGTGAGAGAGAGCGAAAGAAAGTGTGCGAGGCCGACCGAGAGAGCGACAGAGGCTCTCGCCTCCTACTAAACCGGCGGCCCCTTGAGGGCGGGGACTCCTCCTCCTCCGTCCTCTGTCCCCTCCCGGTGCCCAGCACAGAGGGAGAGCGCGTGCACGCGCGCCTGCGTGTGTGAGAGAGAAAGGTAGAGAGAATCCTGCCTCTCTCACCGAACTGGCAGCCCCTAGGGAAGGGGCCACGCTCCCCCGCTCTAGACTGCGAGCTCCCTGTGGGCAGGGCACGTCTCTGTTTATCGCCGAATTGCACTTTCCAACGGCTTAGTACGGCGCTCTGCACCCGGTAAGCACTCGATAAATACGATGGGAGGACCGAGCGCATCTCCTCCCTCCCCTCCGGTCCCCCGGCCAAGCACCTGACCCTCCGCGTGTGCGTGGCGTCTCCCCGTGGGACCGGCAGTCGTCCGGGGGCAGGGACTGTGTCTCCCCCTCCTCCGGCCCACCCTTGGGGACCAAGTATGATTCCGTGCGCTGTCTCCTCTTGCCCTGAAGGGCAAGGATCCCATCTCCTCTCTCTGTCCCTCCGCCAGCACCCAGCGTAGTGTGTGCGCCCATCCTGTCACCCCATCGGATGGGCAGCCCCGCGAGGGAAGGGACTGTGTGTGTGTGCGAGTGTGTGTGGTGGGCCCCTCCCCCCCCGCCTCCTTCCCCGAATCCCAGGCCAGGAGTGGTGACTTGCCCGTTCCTGGCAGTGATTCCCAGTTCTCCTCCCTGTTCTGACTCAGTGGATGGGGCTCGGCAAACCCACGCGCACCCGCTCAGCAGGGGCCCGTTGCCATGGGAGCACCGGGCGCCAGGTACCAGATGGAAACTCCTCGGGGCTCTGCCCGTCTCCCCCCGCCAACCGGAACCCTCAGCCGGGGGGTTGCCAGAGGTCAGCGGGAGGGGGCCCGGGGCCGGGGCCGGGGCCAGAGGCGCTCTCTCCCCCGGCTGGGGCGGTCCCGGGCACGCTCTGCTCCCTGAATGTCTTCCTCATCCCCGACCGCCCACCGTGCGTACCCGGTCCCAGGGGACACATTGACACGTAGGTCCGTGCGGACACGTCGGGAGAGCGGACCGGCTCCCGGGACACCCCCCCCCCGTGACCTCCCGGCTGCCCCGGCGACCCGGCACGGACCATCCCACGCCTCTGACTCTCGCCTTTCCATCCCTGACTCTCCCCCAGTGAGCCGGCACAAAATCGTCCAGATACCCCCGACTCTCCCTTCTCCACCCCTGACTCTCCCCTCGCGACCCAGCAGAGACCATCCAACACCCCCGACGCGCCCTTCTCCACCTCTGACCCTTCCCCCGCGACCCGGCACGGACCGTCCGACACCCCGGGGCCTTCCCTGTCCGTCCCTGACCCTCCCCGGCGAGGCAGCCTAGACGATCCAACACCCCGACTCTCCCCTCTCCGTCCCCGACCGGCCCGGGGGGCCGGCGGAAACCATTTTCCGCCCGTCGCCCTCCCCTCGGCTCGGAGTCGGCGGTCGGCCCCGACCGTTCGTCCGCTCGCTCGCCCCCCGGCCCCGGGCCCGGACGTGCCGGGTCGCCGGCAGCTGGCGAGCGAGGGCGGCGGCGGCGGCCGAGCAGACGGCGATGCCGGGCGGGTGCCGACGCTCGGGAGGGGCGCGCCCACCTGCAAGCCGACGGGCAGCTGGTGCAGCTAATTTTAGGCCAACCAGGTGCCTCTCGATCCAAACGAAACAGATTCCCCGGGGAAGGGGAGGGGGCCGCGGGGCCCGGGGAGGGCCAGGGGTGCCGGCGTCTCCCTCCCTCCGTCCCGACGCTCGGATGCCCGGGCGTGGGGGCGCTCGCCGGCCGAGCCCAGAGTCACGGGAGCGTTGAGGGGGCGGGAAGGGAGGTGGAGGCGCGAGACAGGGTGACGGGCAGGCAAGGTGGGGCAGTTACATCCGTCGAGCTGCCGTCCGCCCCCCCCCCCCCCGAGGCCCGGGGGGAGGGGAAACCGCGGAGGCCACGGAACCTCCGGCTGGAGGCGGGGACGGGGTGCGGGGGCCGGAACCCCGCGCCCAGCGTAGACCACGGGCCATCCGCACAGAGAAACGGCCCCGCGGGGCGGAGGCGGGGGTGGGCGGACCTCCCCCCCGCAGACTGTAAACTCGCGGTGGGCAGGGAACGCGTCTGCTGAATCGTTATACTGTACTCTCCCAGACGCTCGGTACCACGCTCTAAGTGAGTGCTCAATAAATACGTTCGACCGACAGGCTGGACGCCCGGCCGGCATCCTCCCCACCCCGAGGGGCCGGACCCCTGCCCAGAAAGGAGCCGTCGCGCGTCGGCCCGCTGGCCAGGGAAGTGGCCGGAGGGCAGGGCCACCCGGCGAGGCCTGACCTCGAGGATCCTGCAGTCGCTCACCAGGTCTCGGACCCCGCAAGGATCACGACACCCCCCCGGGACTCCCCCCACAACCGGCGGGGAGATTTCGAGGCCCCAACCGAGAGCCCGAGCTGGACCCCCGTTTTCCGTTTCCGCCTCCGGGAAGGTCACCGTGACGACGATGATAGTGGTATTTCTTGATTTCTCACTCCGTGCCGGGCACCGTACTTAGCTCTGGAGTGGATGCAAGCAAACGGGGAGGGACGCTGTCTCTGTCCCAAGCGAGGCTCGCGGTCTTGATCCCCATTTTACAGATGAGGGAACCGAGGCACAGAGAAGTGAAGTGACTCGCTCAAGGCCACACGGCAGACAAGTGGCGGAGCTGGAATCAGAACCCACGACCTTCTGACCGCCGGGCCCGTGCTCTATAAGCATCAAGCCCAGCGGCCGCAGGAGCCGGGCCACCACGTGCCCTCGCCCAAGACCAGGCACGGATAGCGTGGCTCGGTGGAAAGAGCCCGGGCTTGGGAGTCGGAGGTCACGGGTTCGAATCCCGGCTCCGCCACTTGTCGGCGGTGTGACTGTGGGCGAGTCGCTTCACTTCTCTGGGCCTCAGTTCCCTCATCTGTAATAATAATAATAATAATAATGTTGGGATTTGTTAAGCGCTTACTATGTGCCGAGCACTGTTCTAAGCGCTGGGGTAGACACGGGGGAATCAGGTTGTCCCATGTGGGGCTCACGGTCTTAATCCCCATTTTACAGACGAGGGAACTGAGGCACAGAGGGGATTACCCGTGAGCCTCACGTGGGACAAGCTGATGACCCCGTATTTACCCCAGCGCTTAGAACGGTGCTCCGCACATAGTAAGCGCTCAACAAACACCAACATCATCATCATCACGGGTAGCCGGGAAGGGGGGCAGAGGGGAGCCGGGAGTCAGAGTCACGATGTGACGCAGGGCGCGGTGGGCGGCCCCGGGGTCGAACCCCCGGCCCGGCTGCGGACCGGGACCGGAAGCGAGCCCGCCCGCTCCGGTCAAGCCCCTTGGCCCCGGGGAGTCTCTGAGTGGGGGATGGGGGGGGAGGGGGGAGGGTCCAAGTGGGGGGGGGCGGAGAGGAAAACTCGGCATCGAGAGCGCAAGGACCACCATCGCAGGACAGCTCCTTCAGAATCCCCCCACTATCCACACTGTTACTGCCCACGGAGAGCTAGCCTGCGCAGAGCGCAGAGCGCGGTACTCTCTCTCTCTCTCTCTCTCTATCTCTCTCCGTGTCTCTGTGTCTCTTTCACACCCCGACCGACGGGGCTCTCCCTGCCCCACGCAGCCACAGGAGCCGGAGGGGAGAGGTGGCGGGAAGAGGGAAGGGGGACGGGGCGAGTGGGAGAAGGGGAGGGAGGGAGGAAGGGCAGGGAGGGCGGAAGGGCACGGTGCAAAGCGGGGGCGGGAAGGACCGGGTTATCCGGGTACGACCGGGGCACCCGAAGGGGGACCGACCCCTGCTCGCAGATGTCCCTCGGCTCCCTGCCGGCCGCCCGGTCTAACTCATCGCCCGACCCCGAAGGCCTCTCCCCGGGGAGGACGCCGGGACCCAGGCGGCCGGGCCCGATCTGCAGCCCGGGGGCCGCCCTCCACCAGGACCAGGCCGCCGGACCACCAGGGTGAGGGGTGCGGTGCCACCCCGGGACGCTCCGGGATAGACCGGGGAGTTGGGGAGCGGGGAGACGTTGAGAACCGACCGCCGGGAGGAGGGCCGACGGCGAAGTCCGCCCCGCCGCCGGGCCGGGCCCCGTGCCAACCCCGTGCGGAGCACCGTGCTAAGCTCCGGGTAAATCCGATCCAGTCGGATGGCACCGTCCCCCTGACGACTCCCAGTCTCCCGCCCTTTCCGATCCCCGGAAAGAGCCCTCCGCCTCCGAACGTCCGGGCCCCACGGGGGTGGCAGACTAGATCGTTCTGGGGGGTGTGGCGAAGGGGCACAGGGCTTCTGAAAGGAGGGAGGAGGCAGGAGAGGGATTGGGGCGGATCCACGTAATCGACTTATCCAAACAGCGCTATCTGTTGAGCGCTTACTATCCGTTGAGCGCCGGGGCGGAGGGAAGCAAACGGGGTCGGACGCCGTCTCTGTCCCACGTGGGGCTCACGGCCTCGATCCCCCTTTCACAGATGAGGTGACCGAGGCCCAGGGAAGGCAAGCGAGTCGCCCGAGGTCACACGGCAGACGAGCGGCGGAGCCGGGATCCGTGTAGGGGTTGGGGACTCCCCAGCCACGCGGGTCTGGGGCCCCGGGATCTCCCCGGGGCGGCGTGGGGCGAACCTCCGGGGCGTCCGGCTCCCCCGGCGAGGGGGTCTCTGGGGTCCCCGCATCCCACCGAGCCCCCGGGCGGGGCGGGGGTGGTCCCGGCCGACCTCGGGCGACCCGGCAGGCGACCTCCGGCACCGGCACCCGCCGGGGACGACCCCGAGGCCCGACCGCGAGCGGGTCTCCGGGGCGGCGGCCTCCCCGGCCCCGGCCTCCGCCCTCACGCTCCCGCGGGCTCACCGCGTGCCCTCCGCCGCCCCGGCCTCCGGCCCCGAGCCCCCGCCCTCGCACCCCCAGGGGCTCGCCGCCGTGCCCTCAACCGCCCCCGGCCCTCGGGCCCCTCCGCCGTCCTCGCACCTCCACGGACCCGCCGGCGCGCCCGTCACCAGCCCGCGGCGCCCTCCGCCGCCCCCGCCTCGGGCCCCGGAGGCCGTCCTCGCGCCTCAGAGGCCTCGCCGCCGCCGTCCTCACGGCTCGCCCCCGTTCCCGCCGCCCTCCCCGGAGCCACGCCTCCGCCCGCCCCACGGGCCCGCGACGTCCCCGGGGGAAGCCCTACCGGCCGCCGTGCCCGGCACGAGCCGTCACTCGTTCGGAGAATTTTAAGTACGTTCCACGCGATGAGTCCTCCTCCCCTCGCTCCCACCTTTCCCGGGCGGGTCGGGTCCCACGCCTCGGAGTCAGGGCGGGTTTCTCTCCACCCCCAAAGTCTCCCGGAAAGGCTCTTCCGCTCCCCCTCTCCCCCCGGCCCGGGAGGGCCGGCTTTCGGGTCCGCTCATCCGAAAATCCACTCTACCGAAACGCTCTCACCGACTCTCGGCGCCCAGACAGCCGGCCGGCTGGAAAAGACAGATTTCCGTGGGGCGGGTTCGAGCCCGGGGTTGGCCTGTCACTGCAGCAGAAGCGTACGTCCTTGAATCCCGACCGTGGCGGGAACGCACGGGGTGTCCCCGGGTCACCCCCTCCGGCCGCCCGGGCCCTGGGAGGGCCGCCGCCCGGCCCAAGGGGGTGCGGGCAGCCCCAGTCTTGGGGAGACACCCGCCCCCACTCCCCCAACACCACCACCCTCGAGGCCCCGGGCACGGGATGGCCCCTCTTCCGCCCGGCCCACCCCAACACCCTCCTGCCCGCCCCTCTGGCCGTCTGCCCCTCCGGGGCAACGGGCGGCACCCCGGCTGCGGAGACTTAGGAGCCCTACCCTTTTATCTACCCCAGTGCTCGGCCCGCGGTAAGCCCTTAAATACCATCATCATTCTTATTGTTATTAGCCTGGCTCGATCGGCTCGATCCGACCCGACCCTGGCCTCGAGGACCCTCAGCCTGTCACCTTCTCCTGCCCCCCAAAACTGGGGAGGGGAGAAGGGATGGGGGGGGGTGAAAGGGACGGGGGGGTGAAAGGGACGGGGGGGGTGAAAGGGACGGGGGGGGGAAGAGGATGGGGGGGGAAGGGATGAGGGGGGAAGGGATGGGGGGGGAAGGAATGGGGGAGGAAAGCAATGGGAGGGGAAGGAATGGGGGGAAGGGATGGGGGGGAAGGGATGGGGGGGAAAGGAATGGGGGAAGAAAGCAATGGGGGGGAAGGGAATGGGGGGGAAGGAATGGGGGGAGGAATGGGGGGGAGGAATGGGGGGGAAGGAATGGGGGGGAAGGGATGGGGGGAAGGGATGGGGGAGAAGGGATGGGGGGAAGGGATGGGGGGGAAGGGATGGGGGGGAAGGGATGGGGGGGAAGGGATGGGGGGGAAGGGATGGGGAAGGAGGGAAAGGGATGGGGGAAAGGATGGGAGGGGAGAGGAAAGTGGGAAAAGGGGGGAAGAGGGGAAGGGATGGGAAGGAGAGGGAAAAGGGGGAAGGCGAGGGGGGAAGGGGGGGACGGGAGAGGAAAAGGGAAGGATAAGGGTAAGGGGAGGAGGGAGGGGGAAAGGGAGGGAGGGAGGAGGGAAAAGGGCGAGGGGGAAAGGGAGGGAGGGAGGGAGGAAGGCCACGAAATCCCCTCCCCTTCCCTCCTCGTCCTCCCACCCCCCGCTAGGGGCTTCGGGGCGAGTCGGGGGCGCACGGAACTTTCCGGATCCGGGCTGTGACACTGCAAGAGCCGGGGGGGGCGCGGCACGACCCCCTCCCCTCCCCTCCCCTCCCCTCCCCTCCTCCCCCCGGGTCCGGCGACGCACAGCACACGCCGAGGCACACAAAGGCGACCCCCCCCCCCAACACACACACACACACACGGGGGGCGGGGGGGGAGCCAGAGGGCGTCCAGCACAGGCTCCCCGGACCTACAGGCGGCGCGCGCCCCCCCCCCCGACCCTCCCACTGACACCTGCCCCCGCACACACACACACACACGCACGCACGGCGCCCCTCCCCCGCCCGCTGCCTGCCAAGGCGCGAGCCTCCCCGACCCCCGACCCGCGGCGGACCGACCTGCTGCTCCTCCGGCCGCGGCCCCCGCCGCCCCCGCCGCCCGAACAATGCGGAGCCCGACCGCCCGCCGCCGGCGGAGCTAGGACCCGGGGGGAGACCGGCGGGCCGGGAGCCGGCGGGCGGCGGGCGGCGGGCGGGAGGCGGGAGGGGGGGCGACACCGCCCCCTGGCGGCGCTGGCCGGGCAGGCCGCCCGGCCCCCCTCACCTGCGGGGGTCGGGCCGCGGCGGCGCGCGCGCCGGGGAGGGGGCGGGGCCCCCGGCTCTCCGCCAATCGGGAGGGCGGGGGCGGGGCGCCCGCGGGGAGAGGCGCGCCCGTTGGCCGCCGCGCCCGTCGCTCCGCCGCCGGCCGGCCAATGGGGAGGCGGGGGACGGAGGAGCGGGGCCTTCGGAGTTGGAAGAGGCCGCGTGACCGGAGGGGACGGAAGGAGGGAGGGAGGGAGGCCGCTCACAAAAAACCCGAGCCGGTGACGGGGGGCGGCCGGGGGCCCGGGCCGCGATCCCTGCTCCGATAGGCGGAGGCGGCCGCTCGTCGGGGCGAGGAGCCAATCAGGGCGAGGGAGCCCGCTCGACGGGGCGCGCGGGAGCCGCCTCATTGGGCGGGGCCTGAGGGGGCGGGGCCTGAGGGGGCGGGGCCGCGGCCTCACCTGGGCCCGGAGGGGGGGGGAGAAAGAGTCTGCGCATGCGCGCCCGCCCCTCGCACTCACACCTCCGCTCGCTCATTCATTCATTCGCTCACTCAGTCATTCGGCCGTGCCGTCCTATTAATGATAACGTCGGTATTTGTTAAGCGCTTACTAGGTGCAGAGCACTGCTCTGAGCGCTGGGGAAGACACGGGGGAATCGGGTTGTCCCACCTGAGGCTCACCGTCTTCATCCCCATTTCACAGATGAGGTCGCTGAGGCCCAGAGAAGTGAAGGGACTCGCCCACGGTCACCCAGCTGACAGGCGGCAGAGCTGGGATTCGAACCCATGATCTGCGACTCCAAAGCCCATGCTCTTTCCACTGGGCCAGGCTGCTTCTCAGCTGGAGCGCTGACTCCGTGCAGAGCGCTGCTCTCCCCGCTTGGAAAGGACTCTTATTTATTGCCACTGGTCTTGTCTGTCCGTCTCCCCCCATTAGACCGTAAGCCCATCAAAGGGCAGGGACCGTCTCTATCTGTTGTGGAATTGTCCATTCCAAGCGCTCAGTCCAGTGCTCTGCACATAGTCGGTGCTCAATAAATACTACTGGATGGATGAATGAATGAATGACAATTCGGCAACCCACAGAGACGGTCCCTGCCCGCAACGGGCTCACAGTCGAGATGGCGGGGAGACGGACATCACGACAACTAAGAAAGGCGTCGGTAGAAATGAATAGAATTAGAGATGGGCATCATTCGTAGGGCACTCATTGGCTCGATCGTATTTATTGAGCGGAGGGCTGGACTCGCCGCTTGGAAAGGACAATTCGGCAACCCAGAGAGCCGGTCCCTGCCCGCAACGGGCTCACAGTCGAGATGGGGGGGAGACGGACATCACGACAACTAAGAAAGGCGTCGGTAGAAATGAATAGAATTAGAGATGGGCATCATTCGTAGGGCACTCATTGGCTCGATCGTATTTATTGAGCGGAGGGCTGGACTCGCCGCTTGGAAAGGACAATTCGGCAACCCAGAGAGCCGGTCCCTACCCGCCACGGGCTCCCTGTCTAGATGGGGGGAGATGGGCATCGATAGCATCGAGAGAAATACGTAGAATTAGAGATCTATACACACCATGAATAGGTCATTCATTCATTCAATCGTATTTTATTGAGCGCCGACTGTGGGCGGAGCGCTGGACTCGCCGCTTGGAAAGGACAATTCAGCAACAAGTAGAGGCAGTCCCTGCCCACAACGGGCTAACAGTCTAGATGGGAAGAGACGGACATCAGTAGCATGAAGAGAAATAAATAGAATTAGAGATCTATACGCACCATTAATATGTCATTCATTCGATCGTATTTATGGAGCGCCGACTGTGAGCACAGCACTGGACTCGCCGCTTGGAAAGGACGATTCAGCAACAAGTAGAGGCAGTCCCGTCCCCCCAACGGGCTCAAAGTCTAGATGGGGGGAGACGGGCATCAATAGCATCAAGAGAAATATGTAGAATTAGAGATCTATACACACGCATCAAGAGAAATATGTAGAATTAGAGATCTGTACACACCATTAACGTGTCATTCATTCAATCGTATTTTATTGAGCGCCGACTGTGGGCGGAGCGCTGGACTCGCCGCTTGGAAAGGACAATTCGGCAACCCAGAGAGCCGGTCCCTGCCCGCAACGGGCTCACAGTCGAGATGGGGGGGAGACGGACATCACGACAACTAAGAAAGGCGTCGGTAGAAATGAATAGAATTAGAGATGGGCATCATTCGTAGGGCACTCATTGGCTCGATCGTATTTATTGAGCGGAGCGCTGGACTCGCCGCTTGGAAAGGACAATTCGGCAACCGAGACAGACGGTCCCTGCCCGCCACGGGCTCCCTGTCGAGATCGATAGCATCAAGAGAAATACATGGAATTAGAGATCTGTGCACATCAAAACAAGTGAACGGGCATCAATAGCATCGGTAGAAATAAACAGAACTAGAGATCTAAACTCATCAAAACAAGTAAACAGGCATTAATATAAATAAGGAGAATTATAGATACGTACACACGCTGAGCCCGTCGATTAGACCGTAAGCCCGTCAAAGGGCAGGGGCCGTCTCTATCTGTTGCCGATCCGTACACGCCAAGCGCTCAGTACAGTGCTCTGCACATAGTAAGCGCTCGATAAATACTATCGAGTGAATACACAAACGCTGCGGGGTGGGCGGGTAGAGCAGAGGGAGCAAATGGAGCGATGGGGAGGGGAGGGGGGAGCTGAGGAGAAGGGGGGTTTAGACTGGGAAGGCTTCCTGGAGGAGGTGAGCTTTCAAGGGGGGGAAGGGTGATCGTTTGGCAGATGTGAGGAGGGAGGGCCTTCCGGGCCAGAGGTGGGACGTGGGCCGGGGGTCCGCGGTGGGACGGGCGAGGACGAGGCCCAGAGGAGCGGAGCGTGCGGGCTGGGGTGGAGAAGGATTCATTTGTATTTACTGAGCTTCTGGACCGAGCGCTGGCGAG